>NC_052616.1:29336917-29415071 GCF_016545825.1 Eucalyptus grandis
GTTAATGGGGAATTTGCTCTGATTGAGAAGTGGGTAATTGATAAGGTGACAATTATAGGATTGAGAAAAGGAACTAGAATGACGAGATTGAGAGGGCATGGATTATCCAATGATGTAGAAGCAACATCCGGACAGAGAACGATGAAAACAATGGGAAAATCGAGTGATGGTGGAAAGTTTGCGATTGCTGAAGTCTCAGGATTGTCACTTCAACTGGGGAAGACATTCAAGTTGGAAGTGAAAGTGCGCCAATCCTAAGAGCGTTATCAGAAGAAATTGGTCAGGGTGTAATAAAGAACGAAAGCATTTCTCCAATAAGTTTGTGTGTTTCCAAAATGAAAAGGCACACAGGTATCAAGCCACGTCTTTTCCATCACTAGCTCTTTCTTTTTTCCCTATTTTTATGGGAGGGTGCAGCTTCTGAACTGGCTAAGATCTCTGAATAAAATTTCTTCTTATGTTTTGTCAAGAGAGAATGAAACAAATGGTCTTAAGTTTTGACCGAATGTGCAATATCGCTCATGAACTTTGCATAAGTCATGCGTTTCATACCTTCACTTGAGCCAAAGTTAGAAACAAAATAAATTTTGGCAACAGATTACAATTCATTTAGGGCAAAAATGCCTCTCTTAGCAAAATGTTCAGGGCATTTATACCAAGTCATCCATTCTTTTAGTTTGTCTTCACTTAAAAGTCGCAAATAGCAAAGAGATCGACACAGTTGAATAGAAGTTATCAAGGCTTAAATTTAATAGAGACGATGAAAGTTGCGAATGATTCTTATGTTTTTGAAGTCTCTTTACCCACATACATTTAGTATATTCCTTCGTTGCCGACAGGCTTTGACGAGTGCGATGATGCTTACATTCCTAATGGAACCGGATTTTCCCCTTTTTTTCTCCCCAAATCCCAGGGGATGGTGTCATCAAGAAGGCGTTGGAAGATTACACAGCTATATATCTTTCATGATTCTCACTAATCAAAGAGTTGGGTACATTTCCAAGTAGACATTTCTTGATGTTCAAATCGAATACGTCAACTTCTCAATAAAGCTATCAATTTTCCTCAAATCGGGACATTGATGGAAAGCAAGGCTCTCTAAAACAAGCATCTTGGGAAGTCCCATAAAAGAGAAAGAACTTTCGATTTCACAGCCAAAAGATGAAGGATTGCATATTAGTTATATAGAATAGGAAAAAGAAGAAGAAGAAGCAGCATAAACACCTTGATTAAGCTCCGCAGTTTTGAATCATTTATGAGGTCATAGGCCAAAAATTGAAGAACGACCACATTTGCTTAATTGCGAATTGGTTTAGGAGCCAAAGCCCGAGCCCTAAAAGCAAACACTAATTATAGAAAGAAATGGCATCTAGGCAAGAGAAAATAGGCCACAAATACAGTACAGACAAGGTGATCTTTGTTCCCAGCCAACGGTGACATCTTCTGGGTTTGCTTTGCTAGACGCCATTGGCATTAATCACTAAAATGGACAAGTATACCCTCCATTGCATTTCGAGTGTTTCTGCACTCTCTACCTCTGCTTTCAGCCAACTTCGTTCTGACTTGATGGCGAGCGTCCTCTTTAGCTTCTTTCAGAGAGGGACCTCTCTGGTTCTGGCCAGCTTGCCATCTTCACCAGCAATATCGACATCACAATCTGCTGAACTTCTTGCATCAGAACAACACTCTCCCCAGCCTTCTCCTCTGCTCTAATTCCAGTTTGAGGCGGCTTCTTAATCAAGCCGGAAAAAACAGGGGAGGATGCAGTGGATAAAAGTGTTGAAGTTCAGCCTTCTCTGCTTCTGTACCTGTTTAAAGTGGCTTTTAATGAAACTCTAAAATATTAAATGAGTATTTATGTGCTTTTGGAACGCACAACCCACTCCACATACACATCCAGTTTAAACTGAATTCCATCAAGGACATTAGTTCCTTGATTAGTGGCATAGGTGGACCGTGTAAGCCGTGTTCTTGCAACACCCCGTTGGCAAAATTGTTTCAAGTTGTGCATAAGCATCCGATTCTTTTAATGCTCTATCTTTGCTGTTGAAATCATAAGTGACCAAACTCATCCCCACACAGAAAAAGTAATTAGTAAGACATCGACATATAGGTGGAGTATATTAAATAAAAAATACGCTCAACTAAACAATTCGCTCCGTATCAAATGACAGGAATATTCTAATGAGACTTCGAGCTATTCAGTACGTTTCTTCTGGACATTGAAGGGCTTTCAATGATTTCTGATAAAAACTTACTTTGTTTCACAGACTTGCTACAAATATGGGACTTTCTCATATACGAAAAAGGAAACAAGAACCAAAAAGCAAAACCAAAAAAAAAAAAGGAAAGAAAATGAGGAAACACGAAAGGAGAATAATTGAAAATTTTAATACTAGGTTGTTTGATTGTTTTCGATTTCCCACAGTTGTTACTGGTCTGCCTAAAAACTTGAATTCAAGTTTGTGGATGATTGCATCAAGAACACCTAAAAGAAAGAGAGAGAATGGTTCAGAAAGCCTCATCATATTAACCACAAATCATCCAATTGGCAATTCTCTTAGTGAAATCAAGTAGACAAAGCCTGCCTTCCTCCTCTTCCCTCTTTCTTTGTTGTTTATTGACCAGCAGTTTCTCCACTATTTGAAATTGTACATGCATACGTTGGGAAAGAATAATGCAAGTGTCATAATTTTCGTATAACGCTCACTTGAAGGGTATAACATTTTTTTTTATTCACTTAAGTGCCATAAATTTGAAAAATCGATTATCTGAGTGTTACAAATTTAAAAAATTGATTACTTAAATGCCATTGTACTATATAGAAGATTAGCTACTAAAGGTATCTATCAAGCAGTAGATCCTTTAGATTCAACGTCAACTATGCTAGGTGATTTGCTTTGCCGAAGAATCTGACCTAGACACCGATTGTCTTATGTGGCTTCACTGGCACTAACATGGGGTAATTTTTTAATATTTTAATTATTTTTATTCTTGCTGGCCCTAAAAAAGGAAAAAAAAAAAGAAAACAAAAAAATTCAAGAACAAAATAAAAATTAAAAAAAAATCATGATTTTTCGGAAATGGCACTTGAATGATCGATTTTACTTCGATATAGCACCTAAGTGAAGAAAAAAAATTGTGGAACTCAAGTGAACGCCATGCAAAATTTATGGCACTTGCACTTTTCTTCTCCATGCATGCATACATTTTATCTAGTCAAGTTTCTATAGATCACAGCCTTAAAAACCTGCTTTGATGATACTTATCAATTCAATTAGCAAGTTTTTATGTACATCATACATGATTGAGTAAAAGTGTTGTAGGAGTAGAAAACAAGGAATCATCCTCCATAACAAAAAATAAAATAAATATAAGAAAATAACTTTACTCCACCTGAGTTAAGTTGGTGGACCACGTGAGTTATGCCCTAAGAAAATCACCAAATTGTCTTCTTTTAGCTTCCTATCTTAACTATGAAAATCACAAAGTACCAATCGTGTCTTCATAAAAATAGAATAAATAAGAAATCAATATTAGTTCGAGTCAAAACCGAAGTTATCTAAACAAATTCACTCGTTAGACATGAAACTTTAAAATGCACTTTCTTAATAAGAAGAAACTGAGCGATGACATTTTTTAGATTAATGAGTTTCTTCCACTTATTTTGATACCAATTGACCTTTTCCCCTAGCATATGTAAAATTTTCTGGCTTTCTCATGGACGGAACGGAAATAAAAAACGAAAAGTAGAAAAAGAAAAAAAAGAAAAATACAGAAAACACAATCGGGAAGATAAAACTTGCAAGTGTGCCAAAATTTAGATCGGTGTTAGAACAAGTGAGATCAATTCGAATGCATCTTTGTTTGTCGACGACGTCTTTATTGGTCCGATAACTTAAGCAAACTGAAATACCCAATCTCTCTTATTACTTAATCAAATTTTAACTATGCGAGAGAGAGAAGGTTCAATCAGACTCACCTGGTGCTTGCAGGACTCGAGGGTGCCCTCGAAGATCTTCGTGCCGCCAAAGATTTTTATGTGGCAATGAATTGGCAATTTGGTGCTCAATACATCAATCAAACTTTCCGAGGATCCGCACTTGAGGCCTTCGATATCCCGGAGCGCATTGTTTTCGCCGATGCATAAATGCTGAAGGTTCTTTGAGTTTGACAAACCACCAAGACTTTCCAGTGAAGGACAATCACGAACCTCGAAGCATTCCAACACTTCAAACGTACCAACAATTTGAATCTCGTGTATTTGCCGGCAATTCGACAGCATGAAACTTTGCAACTTATTCAAGGCTCTTGATGGAAGGATTACTCTCGCTTCGGAAGTAATCAACTCATTAGCATATTCACTATTATCCTGTCCAGTTTCCTTCACATAAACTATCCATTTCAAGGATTTGCAACCTCCAATAGACAATGCCTCCAGTGAATCGAACACCCAAGGAAATTGGATCCGATCTAGCGAAGAGCAAAGGCTCACCCGTACGTCTTTTAGCTTCCTCATGCTTGATAGCCTAAGTCTCTTGAGGATGAAACACTCTTGCACTGACAACTCCCTCAAATGTAGAAGTTGAAGCCCATCGAATTCAAATACCTGCCTCTGAATTCTAGAGAGATATAGATGTAACAGATTTCTCATGTTCGGACATAGTGACTCGATTTGACGAATATCACTGAGACCTAGATTTTGTAGAGATGAGGGAAGTTGCGGAAAAGTTTCCATATGAATGGCAGATCTAACATGGTTAAGTCTCAAGCTCAATTTAGTCAGCTTGGATAACCTCTCAATCCACGAAAACCCACCAGTACAATGTTTACCTCTTTCTCCTCCATCATCTAGATACAGCTCAACCAAATTAGTCAAGTTTGAGAGATCTGGGATTACTCGCAACAATGCGGATTCAAATTGTAGGTGGGTTAAACTAATTGGGAGCATCGGCAACTTTTGAATTTGATGACAAGCCAGCAATTCCAATCTTTGCAAGCAAGGAAGCATGCTAATGGTCTCTAGAACTTCACTAACCCTAGTACGTGATAGATTTAGAATTTTTAGGCAGTACAATCTTCCGATTTCGGGAAAAAGTTGACCTTTTAAATAGGGACTATTGACTTGAAGTGTTTCCAAATTTTGAAGCTTTTCAACAGCACTAGGTAACTCCCATAGTTTTTCTGAATCAAGAGTAGGATCGGTTGAAAAGTGCAACTCACATAATGACTTCAACTTCCATATGGAATCTAGGAGTTTCTTCACTTTATGACATTGTTGTACAATGAAGTGCTCCAAATTCATTAGGTCCCCAATTTCTTCAGGCAAATTTTGAAGACAATGGCAAAGAAAATCTTCAAGCCAATCAGATGCTTCAACTTCCCAACGAGACGTCAATTTTCTCCAAATTGGAACAATCTTCGAAAGCAAGCCTCTCTAAATTCAGGCATCTGGAGAAGTCTAGTGTTCTAGTTATTCTTTTACAACTTTTAAGAGAAAGAACTTTCATTTTTTTGGCCATCTGTCACAATTAATGCAATAGTCAATGGATGAACAATCAATTATTACTATCAAAAATAGAATAGGAAAAAATATATCACACCTTGATGAAGCTCAGTAGTTTCGAATCAACTATGAAGTCATTGTCTGAAAATTGAAGGACAACCACATTCTTTAAGTGCATATTGGTTGGATTAGAGTTTGGGGAAGGATGACTCCAAAAATCCATCTTAGCTGGGTAAGATGGTTCCCTAGGTTACCAACAAGGGTTCCCCATTTAGCTTGAGGTACTTTAGATGTTTAAACTTTCCAATCATTTTGCTTCTAATAATGACCTCAGGATGATTTTTGGGTAGATCAAGATCCAGTGCTTCAACATTCTTCTTCATCTACAAATTAAAGCAAGAAGATAGTGGTATTTAGTAACCTATTTAAGAGGAAAGTATTAAAATGGGCAAAAGAAAAAAGAGCATCCAAGTGCAACATAGAGGATCTTCTACTAGAGAAACTATTAGTTCTCTCAAGAATTGCTTTACCTCATTTGTTTCTATTGCATGAAGGATCTCCTTGCAAATCCACATCCGACTTCGCTCTCCAGGATTTGTTCGATTTTCTTGATTAACAATCTCCCTTCCAAGATCTCTGAGCTGATCATGCATCCAAAACTTATGATTCTCCAAAATTACTAAAGACCTGTTAATGAGGACACTAAGTGCAGTATGCAGGAAAATCTCACAATCTTTCCACGCGTAAATTGCACTCGTCTTATCCTCACCAATAAAAAAGCATGCAATATCAAGGAAAATTTGTTTTTGGGCATTAGTTAAGGCATCATAATTAATCTTCAACACTCAAAAAACATTTTCGTGAGGTGCTTTCTTTAATTTGTTCCATGTCTCTTCCCATACTTCTTTCGTCTTGTGGTGGGAGAGGAACAAACCAATTACTTCAAGAGCCAAAGGAAGTCTCCCGGAGAGATACGATTGATCTTGAAAGATCCTTATAGTATGAAGGAGAGTCTCTATTAAATGCATGCCTACTAAAAAGCTCAAGCGCATGATCATCACTCATCACCTCCATTTCATAATCTAAAATCTGATACTTTGTTCGTAGATCATCTTTATTTCGAGTTGTAATCATTATTCTGGATCCTGAATACAAAGTACCATTTCCAACTAAGTACTTCACTTGTTCACTGTCATCAACATTATCAAGTACAATAAGGACTTTCTTATTGGAAAGTGCTTCTCCAATCCTCTGCATTCCGTATTCGATATTGTCAATGGTCCTCGTTCCTCCATGAACGCCGATTTCATATAGTAAATTTTTTTTGCAACCCAACTAAACCATCACTTCTTGATGACTTATCTTGAACATCCTCAAGGAAACAACAATTATGTCCAAAATGAGAAGAGAGTTGATTAAAGACAGCCTTGGCAAGAGTTGTTTTACCAATACCCCCCATACCATAAATTTTAATGAGTCGCACACCACCGGAACCAATGTCTAATAATTTGTTTACTGCTTCTACTCGATCATCAATTCCTACTAAATGTTCAGTAATCGATCTATGTTTCGTCTTTAGCTTTTCCACGACCTCCTCAACTATAAAATTGATCAGTTCACCCTGGCTGTCACAATGAAAAACCATTTTAGCAGGGGTAAAACGCGAAATCACAATTACCTAGCTAGAAGTGATGATAGGATAAATTCTGAGACTTAACAATCTAGAAGTGATTTTCTAAGAGTCAATATTGGGCATAGACGTCATTCCACACAGAAATTTTGTGAATTATGTTCGAGCAACGACCGTAGAATGCACTTGGTAATGTATGCCAGTTGACTTCATTCCAATATGAGGTGAGGAATCTTGGGATGATGTTGATAACTTTCGCGCAAAACAGTTGTAAAAATATTTATATATTTGACATTAATATTTTGTGAATTATGTTGGAGCAACGACCGTAGAAGTTGAGCATCGTGTTTAGAGAGGAGAAATTTTAGAAAATTGAAAGATTAAATGTTTAGATAAAAATGTGCATGGAATTTCATTAAGCCGTTCTTTTTCCTCCCACTGCCCACAATCAAATCTTAATTTAGCTACGTTAGCTATTAATATCAGTATTCACCCATTATATAAGACAACCTTGTTAAGCAGTTTCACATTTTTTTGACGAACGTAGTATATGTTCATCATTTCGTAATGCTATACCAGCAGTTCCACCACAATTGTACTGGAATTTTTTTACCAATAAAAATTATACTGGAATTGTCACATCTATGATTAAATGTTAAATTGGGAACAAGCGACTTGAAAGGAGTTAGCTTACCCTTCATAATTCTTCACTTCCCATCCTTTGATCGCAGCAACCTCCACGAGAGCCTCTCTCCACACAAGTACTTGCCCATTGCTCAATTTCTTCTCACGCTTCAAATTGAATATGGCATCTCGATACAATGGAGTCTTCAGCTTAACATCGTCAGGTTCCACATCGAAGAAAATAGGTAGGATCTCTTTATTACCTTCCGATTTGTTGGTGTTTGTCACAATCTGTGCAAGCTCATGGAGGCACCATTGGCTCGAAGCGTAGGTATGAGAGAAAATGGGTATGTAGATCCTGCACTTGTTGATTGCATGCTGAAGCGATCCATTGATCCTTTCACCAACATGAACCTCTTCATTGTCTCGGAAGACTTGGATTCCAACATTGATCAAGCTACGGTAGAGGCAATCGGTGAATCCAATGCGAGTGTCGGGTCCTCTAAAGCTTAGGAATACTTGATACTCGCTTCCGGACAACATTCCTGCATTTGAGCTCGCCATAGCAGCTGTTTGTTAACTTGGCGGGATCTAAATCGATCTCTCTCTCTCTCAGCTTAGCAAATATCCGACGAATGAGATTATTGAGACTTGTACAGAAGATAAAACCGAGTTGTCAATTATTTGAGGGGTATGTTGTTATCGTATTAGTAGATGCGATTATAAAAATGTTAGTTGGGGGAATAGATTTTTGGGGAACGCGGATTCCACGCACAAGAACAGCTCAATTTCTTGCAAGACTGTCCTTCCTCACTGATTGTTATTTTCACTTTAAAAAACGTTTACAATACCTGCAACAAATGATGGAAAGGTCAGTGGCATTCAGAAAACGAACCCGTCAAATAACAAGCGGGGTATATTAAATATTGGTCATGGAACGGGTGGGTTTTCAGATAACATTTCTGATATGTGAACATAATATGGTCGTAACAGATAACATAAATTTTTGGCGACGAAGACCATCAAATCAAATCCTATTGGTCGATGAGAAAGACATACACTGAAGATGTGGCTAACTAATGGCCGACATAACGCAAACTGGGAAAATAGCAAGATTGTTCAGCTCTCTAAACAAGTGCAGGGTGAGGGTGAGCATGGTTTTAGAGTAGAACTGAGAACTTAAGAACCAGACCGGTTCTGCACGCCTTTGAGACCTCAAAAAATGGACAAATTCATCTTCCAAAAATTAGGGAACCTGTTCCAACATGTAGGTTCTAAATGTGATGACCCCAGCACATAATAACTAATGTGAAACTACTAGCACATTTATCTTTTTGTTAAGCTTTTTCTTAAGCATGCGAAAGCATAAAGAACTAAAGAAATCCTAGGGTAGATGGAACAACTTCATTTCTTATGTATATATGATAGACGACCAGTTGGGGATGCTAGGGAATAAAAGGTTAGTACTACTGACTACACCGTCCTACAAGTCGGTTGCCCTATCCCAACCTAACTATACATGTGGAGTTTTCAGCTTAACATCATTAGGTTCCACGTCGAAGAAAATAGGTAGGATCTCTTTATTACCTTCTAATTTGTTGGTGTTTGTCACAATCTGTGCAAGCTCATGGAGGCACCATTGGCTCGAAGCATAGGTATGAGAGAAGATGGGTATGTAGATCCTGGACTTGTCGATTGCACGCTAAAGTGATCCATCGATCCTTTCACCAACACGAACCTCTTTGTTGTCTCGGAAGACTCGGATTCCAACATTGGTCAAGCTACGGTAGAGGCAATCTGTGAATCCAATGCGAGTGTCGGGTCCTCTAAAGCTTAGGAATACTTGATACTCGCTTCCGAACAACATTCCTGCATTTGAGCTTGTCATAGCAGCTGTTTGTTAGCTTGGCAGATCTAAATCGATCTCTCTCTCTAAGCTTAGCAAATCTCCGATGAATGAGATTATTGAGACTTAATACAGAAGATGAAACCGCGTTGTCAATTATTTGAGGGGTATGTTGTTATGGTATTAGTAGATGCGATTATAAAAATGTTAGTTGGGGGAATAGATTTTGGGGAACGCGGATTCCACGCACAAGAACAGCTCAATTTCTTGCAAGACTGTCCTTCCTCACTGATTGTTATTTTCACTTTAAAAACGTTTACAATACCTGCAACAAATGATGGAAAGTTCAGTGGCATTCAGAAAACGAACCCGTCAAATAACAAGCGGGGTATATTAAATATTGGTCATGGAACGCGTGGGCTTTCAGATAACATTTCTGATATGTGAACATAATATGGTCGTAACAGATATCATAAATTTTTGGCGACGAAGACCATCAAATCAAATCCTATTGGTCGATGAGAAAGACATACACTGAAGATGTGGCTAACTAATGGCCGACATAACGCAAACTGGGAAAATAGCAAGATTGTTCAGCTCTCTAAACAAGTGCTAAACAAGTGCAGGGTGAGGGTGAGCATGGTTTTAGAGTAGAACTGAGAACTTAAGAACCAGACCGGTTCTGCACGCCTTTGAGACCTTAAAAAATGGACAAATTCATCTTCCAAAAATTAGGGAACCTGTTCCAACATGTAGGTTCTAAATGTGATGACCCCAGCACGTAATAACTAATGTGGAACTACTAGCACATTTATCTTTTTGTTAAGCTTTTTCTTAAGCATGCGAGAGCATAAAGAACTAAAGAAATCCTAGGTAGATGGAACAACTTCATTTCTTATTTATGTGTATATGTTAGATGACCGGTTGGGGATGCTAGGGAATAAAAGGTTAGTACTACTGACTACACCGTCCTACAAGTCAGTCGCCCTATCCCAACCTAACCGTACATGTGGTTGTCTAACCTAGGCCCTTGACTCTGTCAAAATATTCCCAGCTCCAAAAATCATGCTTTCCTCTGACATGAAGTCAATTGGCACCCCGCAACGTAGCATAGGGGAGGCAAGTAAAAGAGCTACTAGTCTATACTACATGAGTTTAAACCCAACATTCTATTGATATGAAAAGATGAACTCAACAATTAGTGAGTTTAAACCCAGCAAGCAAAAGAGCTACTAGTCTATACTACACGAATCGATCACCATACTGGCAAAGAAAGCTTCAGCATAAATTATCGCAATCATCAACTTACTTGAGAACCTTTTTCAAAATAATATAATAGATTAGCAAAAGTATTACTCAATTTATGTACCAAGGTTATATTCAATAGGAATTTTCTACTGCTATCATCATCCAAGGAACCCCGTCACCCTCTAGGCTTCTCACACTTATTTGGCATTGCAAGGACATCTGGGGAAATCGTGTTACATCCCCCAAGCATCCGGAGGAACCTAGTTAGCCCTCCAGGCATCTCACACCCATGGCATTGCGAGGACATCTGGGGAACTGTGTTACACCCCCAACCATCTAGAGGAACCGTGTTATGCCCCTCAGACATCCCTACTACAACCCAGGCATTATCGTCCCAAGGACCGACGACATTCTTAGTCACACCTCCATATCATGATGTAGTAATTTTACAATTCAATTTAAAAAGCATGTTGACATCACTACTATTGAGGGACTCAAGCATGTATCAAATGAACCATCAATAATTTTTATCCACTAGACTAATATAAACTCACTCTTGCCGATGTTAGATGAGCTGTCAAAATATTTCTGCATCCTAGGACTTAAACTAGCCCTATAAGGCATTTTGCACACCTTTAGATATGGAAGTTATTGTCTAGGTAAACGGGTTTAAAAAATTATGAAACTTTAATATGAGGTAGTCAGGACCTAGAAGGACATTTTTCATGAGGACTCAAAGTCCAATTCATCTTCTATAGTTCAAAATAATTTTTGTAAGCCGGGTCCAAAACAGTAACATTTTACAGAATGCAGTTGAGATGGAAAACACTATCCAAATAGACCGAAAAATTATGAAAATTTAATATGTGGTAGCCTAGGATGTATTCTATAACTTTCATGAAGGTTTCATTTTTGAACACTGGACCAAAATATCTATGGAAAATGGAAAATGAGGAGAGGTCGGTGTAGTGAGTCCAAAAATATTTTTTGAATTCCAAAGTTTTTCAATTTTTTTTTTGTCATACATAGTCCAAAAATTCTGAAATTAAAGTATGTCATAGAATAGCCAAAAAGGGATGAATTTTGTGAAGAGCACCTCGTGAAATTTATAAAAGATAAGTCAATACAAAATGAACAAAATCAGAGGTCGGACTAAAACCAAACCTGTCATGAACAATTGCTTCCTATCTCGACGTAACCCTTCGGTCCTTCAGCCCAAGTATGTGCGCTAATTTCACATAACCCCCCTCCCATAACACATAAAACATCTGCGGCTAAAGTTTGAACTTTCTAACTATATATCTTTATTCGAACCTGCGACTGGGTGCAAACATCTTCAAAAACACTAGATTCAACTAATTTTGTTGGAAGTTTGTTTGTAAAAAACAAACTAAGTGCGTTTTTTTTCCTTATCCCACATAGGAAAAGTGGGAGGAAGTGGACCAATTAATAAGTGTGGGGTTTCTTTTGTGTACATAAAAGAATGATTGGGTGTGGGCTAGACCCCACCATACCCGCATGCGGGTGCATGATTATTTGGCGCACTTTGCACGATTACATGCCCGCGGTTTGATTAGCATTAACTCATTTGTTATTTTATTTTTCTTTCATATGGTTATCTTATTAACTTTAATCAATTCAAAGGTTATTTTTGTTTATTGAGAATTTTCGGAAATTAAAAAAATCGAAATTTTATTTATTAAAAAAATAATTATAATATTTTTTTATTATTCCAAATTTTTGTTTATGTCTTTTCAAGACAATCTTTGGAAAATATACTCGTTCAGTTTGCAAATTTTCCCGAAGGTTTGCAATTGTTTGTTTTTTCAATTTCTTCTAAATTGACGCCTTTGTTCATCTGGGCAATTTTCGAAAGGATACATTTGTTCGCTTTGAACCTTTCACGAAGAGTTGCCTATATTTTAAGATATATTATAAACATGTCAGTTTTCATAAGAACAAGTGTGTGATCATTTTATCATTTCGAGAGCCTTCTTTCTAAAAAAACTGCAGCCATCTTTTCAATTGTTTCCTAGAGAGAACCCAGAGAAATACTAGAATTGCTATCGAGTATTCTCATTTAAGACTTGGTTGTATCTTGGAGGAAATTTGCTGGTAACCATTAGCAACTTTGTGGTGCAAACAAATCCTTGAAAAAAGTGATATCACGTCTCAAAGTCCAACTTGAGTACTTTAAAAATCCGAATTCATTGTTCTACCCAATTCGAAGTCATATTTTCCCAACAATTTTAAGGATTTATTTTGTTCAACAATGGAGTTGAAGACAATCAAAGTCATGAATCAAGACATGATCAAACTGGACCAGTTTGATGGGAACAACTTTGCTCGCTGAAGGGACAAGATGATATTCTTACTCACTGCTCTGAAGATTTCCTACATACTGGATCCTAATTCGGTGCCTATAGAAGATCCGAAGCCTACTAGCGAAGGAGGACAGCTAAGTGCAGAAGCCATTGAGAGGGTTAATAAAGAGAAGAAGAAATGTGCAGATGACGAATTACTTTGTCGATGACACATTCTGAATACTCTGTCCGATCACTCATACGACTTATTCACTGAAATGAAGTCGGCTAGAGAAATTTGGAATGCACTAGAATTCAAATACAAAGCGGAGGAGCAAGGTACCAACAAATATCTAATCACAAAGTATTTTGATTTCAAATTTATTGATACTAAACCATTGCTAGAACAAGTCCATGAATTGCAAGTGCTTGTGAATTAAATTTGTGCCCTCAAGATTGATATTCCGCTTTTCAAGTTGGAGCAATTATTGCAAAATTGCCTCAAAGTTGGAAAAACTATGGAACAATGTTGATTCACAAGTCAGAGGACTTTACTTTGGAGCAAATAAAGAAACGTCTTCGCATTAAGGAAGAGTCATGTTTACATGATAATTGTGTTTTGTACAATTCCAAGGTGAATGTTGTGGAAAGAAAACGGAAAATTGGCCAGAACTTCAAAGTAAAAAGCAGACATAAATTTAAGAGAACACAGAAGAAGAAAAATGGTTGTTCTTTTGTCTGTGGCAAACACAGATACTACGCCAATGAATGCATTCACTGCAAGAGCATTTCAAAGGACAAGAACATTACGACGGTGAAGGCAGATGCAAATCTGGTTGAAGAAAATTATGTGGCCATAATTTCAACTATGTTTTTGAACATGAAAATTTTTGAAGTTAATGATACGATGGCTATGATTTCTGAAATTAATTCTACCACTGTCCAATCCGGTTGGTGGTTAGATTCTAGAGCAACAGTCCATGTGTGCAAAGACAAATATCTATTCAAACAATTTGAGGAGATTGTTGACTCAAATGTTCAAGAGGTCCTGATGGCGAATAATGCTCTTGCAAAGGTTGCTGGAAAAGACACGGTGGAGATAGACTTTGCTTCTGAAAAGAAGATTATTCTTCTTAATGTGTTATTTATACTCGAAATTAGGAAGAACCTAGTTTCAATTGATTTACTTTGTACGAGGGGGTTTTGGGTTTTATTTGAACCCGACAAGGTTATCTTGTCGAAGAATGGTCTGTTTGTTGGAAAGGGTTATGCCAATGATGGCATGTATCAACTGAGTATCAATAATAATATTACTAGTTCTACTTATATTGTCGAGTTTTCATTTTTATGGTATAGTAGGTTGGCACATATAAATATTCGTTATTTGAAGAATATGAAGAAATTAGACTTGATAAATTTCAATGGCAAATTTGATAAATGTGAAATATGTGCTAAGTCCAAACTTACCAGGAACAATTTCCTAGTGTTAAAAGAAATTCAATTTTTGGATTTGGTTTATAGTGATATATGTGAATTCAATGGTATGCTAACACGTGGAGGTAAAAGGTATTTTATTACCTTTGTGGATGATTGCAGTAGGTTTCTATATGTTTATCTCATGAGATTGAAGGATGAAGCATTTATCATGTTTAAGAAATATAAGGTTGAAGTAGAAAATCAATTAGAAAAGAAAATCAAAGTTCTACGATTAGATAGATGTGGAGAATATTTCTTAAATGAATTTTCTTCATTTTGTGAAGAACATGGTATTATTCATCAAGTTTCGGCACCGTATACTCCACAATAAAATGGTTTGGCTGAAAGGAAAAATCGATCTCTTGGAGAAATGGTTAGTTGTATGCTTTCAAATTCAAAGCTACCAATTAATCTTTGGGGAGAAGTATGACTTATCGCTATAGTTAACCTTCAAAGAAAAATGACATAACCCCTTATGAAGTATGGAAACGTAGAAAGCCAAATTTGTCATACCTTAAAGTGTATGGGTGTTTGGCATACTACCGAGTACCAAATGCTAAGAGAACAAAGCTCGGTCCTAGAGTTATCAAAAGTGTTTTTGTTGAGTATGCTGAAAACAATAAAGCTTATAGGTTTCTTGATTTAGAGTCCAATGTCATTGTAGAATCGAGACGTTAAATTATTTGAGAATAAATGTTTTACAAGTTCTGAAATTATTGAAAATAATTCAAAATCTTTGGAAACTCAAAAGGTTCGCAAGAGAAAGAAACGAATGATTCTAAGACATGATTGATCCAAAGAGAAATACTAGAGCTAGGAAACTAAAAGACTTAGGTCCTTATTTTATTACTCATGTTTTTCTTATTGAAGAAGATTGAGATAATAACATAATAAATAAATATCATTTAGTATTAAATTTAGAAGATGATCCTAGAAGCTTTGATGATGCTCTGTCTTCTAGAGATGCTTCTTTTTGGAAATAAGTTGTAAATGATTAAATGGACTCAATTAAGTCCAATAATACTTGGGTATTAGTAGATTTACTGAAAGGATCAAAACCTATTGAGTGCAAATAGGTTTTTAAAAGAAAATATCATTCGACAGTTCTATTCAAGCTTTTAAGGCTAGACTTGTGGCTAAAGGATATAGACAAAAAGAAGGAATATATTATTTTTGATACGTATGTTCTTGTTGCACGTATAATTTCTATTCGAGTTCTTTTTGCTCTAGCTTCCATTTATGATCTTTGTGTTCATCAAATGAATGTTAAGATTGCTTTCTTAAATAGAGACTTAAATGAGGAGATTTACATGGAACAACCGGAGGGTTTCGTTTTTCCTGGAAATGAAAGGAAATTATGTAAATCGATTAAGACTCTTTATGGGCTTAAGTAAGCTCCTACGCAGTGGCATGAAAAATTTAATTCGGTTATATTGTTAAATGGTTTCATCCACAGTAGTGCCGATAAGTGTATATACTCTAAATTCACTAAAGACTCTAGTGTCTTAGTGTACTTGTATGTTGATGATATGCTTATCTTTGGAACGAATATGACTGGAATTATTGAGACTAAGAAGTATCTAACTTCCATGTTTCAAATGAAAGATTTGGGTGAAGTAGATACTATCTTAGGTATTAAAATTAAGAAGCATAGTTGGGGTTATTCTTTAAGCCAATGTAGTTATATTGAAAAGTTATTAAATAAATTTCAACATCTTAGTTTCAAGGAAATAAGCACTCCATTTGATTCCAGTATTAAATTAAATTATAATACTGATAGAGCGGTGGCACAACTAGAATATGCGAGTGCTATAGAGTTTTTATTGTAGGCGATGCATTGTACTAGACCCGATATTGCTTATTCTATATGCAAGTTGAGTAGGTATACTAGTAATCCAAGTACAGAACATTGGAGAGCCATTACCAGAATTTTTGGTTATTTTAAGATAACTAAAAATTTATGATTATTCTATAATAATTATCCGGCTGTATTAGAAGAATACACCGATGCTAGTTGGATTACAAGTGTGGGAGATGAGCGTTCCACTTTTGGATGAATTTTCACACTAGCTGGAGATGTTGTATCTTGGGCAAGTAAGAAACAAACATGTATAACTCACTCAATAATGGAATATGAATTTATTGCTTTAGCGGCAACTGGGAAAGAGGTTGAATGGATCAGGAATTTGTCGTTGGATATCAAATTATGACCTAATCATATGCCTCCTATTTCTGTTCACTGTGATAGTCAGGCTACTTTGGCAAGAGCCTATAATAGCACTTATAATGGTAAGTCTAGACATATTAGTCTAAGACATGAATATGCGAGACAATTGATTAAAGATGGTACCATAACAATTGTCTACGTGAGGTCAAGTAATAATCTTGCTGATCCTTTGACGAAGACTTTACCAAAACACATGGTAATAATGATCTCACAAGAAATAGGGCTGAAACCCTTTAATGGAAATCACCAATAATGGTAACTTGACATTTTACTAGAATATCACTAGTTATAAGATTTAATGGGTAACAACAAGTTATTGAATATGATTGTTTGATGCTGACATAGCCCTAATATGAGAAGTCAGTATTGTCTGTTACATTTTGTAGGTTGGATTGAATTCTTAATGAAGTATAGTACAAACTTGTAATGTGTTAATAGTAACAGAAACATATGGTAGATACTTCACCTATATGAGCTTAGAAGTGGTGCCGTTTCTTACAAAAGTGAAGGTTGCTTTTTAGAGAGCTCATGAAACAGAATCAAGCACAAGGCCATAATAGTGCAGTAATATAGAACTTCTCACTGAAATAAGAGGTTAGTGTATGTGCGGTATATCCGATTCCATTACATAAAAGTACAAGTTTAAAGCCGAGCTACTTGTCACTTTGATAGAGCTTTGATATACTTGCATTAAGTAAATATTTAACTCGAAAGAGACCTTTTTGTATGTATATTAATCTTATTGAAAATTTGGATGTACCGTTTTAAAATTTTAATTTTGAAATCTTTGTTTTACAAATAAAGTGGGGATTGTTGGAAGTTTGTTTGTAAAAACAAACTAAGTGCATGAACCAATTAATAAGTGTAGGGTTTCATTTATGTACCTAAAGGAATGATTGGGTGTGTGAATAATTGCACGATTTTGGTGCACTTTGCTCACTTGCATACCCACGGTTTAATTAACACTAACCCATTTGTTATTTCATTTTTTTTATTTCATACTACTATCTTATTAACTTTAATGAATTCAAATGTTATTTTTGTTTATTGAGAATTTTTGGAGATTAAAAAAAATAGTAATTGTATTTATTAAAAAAATAATTATACTATTTTTTTTATTATTCCGAATTTTTATTTGTGTCTTTTCAAGATAACCTTTGGAAAAGATACTCGTTCAGTTTGCAACTTTTCCCGAAGGGTTGCAATTGTTCTTTTTTCAACTTCTTCTGAATAGACGCCTTTGTTCATTTGGGCAATTTACGAAAGGATACATTTGTTTGCTTTGCAACCTTTCATGAAGAGTTGCCTACATTTTAAGACTATATATATACATGTTAATTTTCATAAGAACAAGTGTGTGATCATTTTATTATTTCGAGCCTTCTTTTTGAAAAGACTACAGCCATCATTTCAATTGGTTCCTAGAAAGACATTGGAGAAATACTAAGATTACTATCTAGTATTCTCATTTGAGACTTTATTGTATCATAAAGGAAATTTGCTGGTAACCATTAGCAACTTTGTGGGGTAATAAATTCTTAAAGAAAGTGATATTACGCCTCAAAGTCCGACTTGAGTGCTCTAAAGATCCTACTTCATTGTTCTACCAAATTCAAAACTATCAACAATTTTTGAGGAAACTCTCCTCATCACACGACAAACAATCGGTATAGAATAGAATGGAGGATATCTACTTGCTTTGGTTCCTAGTTCATTGTGATGATGGCTTGGTGGAATGAAGACGAGGCCGACGGTGGTCACAGTTCAGCTAAGGTGCACCCGATGGTTGGTTAGGACAGCTGCAATTTCTTCGGTCTTCTGCGTTTGGAGTCGGAACGACGAGCTGCTGGCCTTAAGTTCTTGGTGGTGGTGCAGCTGAGTGATTGTGGAGGAATGGGAGGGAATTCTTTGGGCGGTGAAGACAGAAAATGAGTAACAGCACCCCTCTCTCTCTCTCTCTCTCTCTTTCCTCCACCGCCACTCTAGTCTTCAATTTGGGCAGCTTTTGTTGACTTTGCTGCCTCATTTCGTGCCAGCTGGAAGCAGTAGCCACGAGGAAAATTCTAAAGTCTTTATCGGAAATTTCAAGAGTCTTTAGAGGGAGCAGACAGCTGGCCAAGCTGTTGATTTTGTGCGGTGGAAGTGACGGTGACAATAACGAAGGGGCGGCTTTCTCTCTTATGTTGCTTTTGATTCATGCCATGACCAAGGATTCGGTGAGTTTGCTAACCGCTTGAGCTAGTTGTCAAGCGGTCCTCGCGGTTGCCGGTGGTAATGCCAATCAGAGAGCGCTGTGACATGATGGAACCGGAGGTCAGAGTTGTTAATGATGAGGAGTGGCGGCGGTTGAGTGATGTAGATGCGTCCTTGGATGAGGTGAAAATGATGTCGCTCAGTGATGACATGGTGAGGATGTGAATGGCGTAGTCCAAGGACAAGCTTGTTAATGTGGTGTGGGCCATGAGGTATCTAGGGCTCGCTATTTTGTCGAGCGAAAAAATCTGAATATCACATTGGATTCTAGGTGGAACTACAAACCGAGGACTTGATGCCTGAAACCTAGAACAAGTCTTTGTATTTCTCACGTTCTATGTCTTCGCATGATCCTACGACATTTCGTAATATCCAATGATGAGTATGTAATTTGAAGCACTAGTCTAAACTTTCATTTCCTGCAATATCCATAATTGAGACTTATATTTTGTTAATATTTCATAATCTTTGTGCATCTAAATATGAGTTATGATCAATTAATTGTAGCAATGATAGTCATTAGAGGTGATGATTTACTACAATTGTTAATTAAGAATGCATGTGGAACTTGGATAGATCCTGATACCAATCTTATATCCTGTAATAGGATAAGTTCTAGGTTTCTTGACATGTAGGGTACATTCCAAGTTCCAAAAATTAAAAAACCTATTTCAATGAGTATGTTCTAGATTTGAGGTGGAATTTAGATGGGACTTGAAAGTGGTCACCCCTAATGCAGGGTAATTCAATGGAAAATTTTCCTAGAAAATCTAGAAATATTCCTACATTTGATGGATTTCTAAAGTTAGTGGTAAATTTCTAATGCCGTTGATAAAAGAAAGTATGCCCCACACCATCGGAAATTTACAAATTTTCCAATGACATTTAATTAAGTCCTCTAAAAGTTTACAACGTGGCAAGCAAATTGCAAATACTATAATAGATTTAGTAGCATTGTAATAAGTCCATAACTTACCAACTTCTTTGGATTGTTACAAGTGTATTTAGTAAAACATCAAACAAATAAAAAATTGCCGACACCCTAATAAATTTGTAAGTTGCCAACTCCTTTTAAATTATAAGGAGTTTACGAACATCGTAATAAATTGCTAAATTACCAATTTCTTTGCAATTTTATTAATACACCTATGTATTAGGAACTTACCAAAATTCTATTAAATTAGTAAGTTATTAACTTCTTTGGAATTTTACAACTTAGTAAAATACCAATAATGGGATAATTCACCATCATTTTGATCAAATTACTAAGTTATCAACTTGTTTCAAATTTTACAAGTGTGGTTAGTCATATCCCAACCCTATAATGAATAACCAACATGCCAATAAATTAGTAAGTTACCAATTTGTTTCACATTCATGTATTATTAGTAAACTACCAAAACTATAAGGAATTTACCAACATTCTAATAAATTAATAATGCTACTAAATTCGGTTAAATTTTACGAGCTTAATTAGTAAATATCATCCCTAGAAGAAATTATTCAAAATCGTTAATAAGGTTGATAATTTATTTGAAATTTGACAATGATGGTTACTGTTTTACCATGAAGAATTTAACAACGTGCAAAATAACTAGTATGGTACAACTTTACAAGTGTGGTTGGTAATCGAAAAAACATTATGATGAATTTACTAATGTTTAATAGGTAATTGATGAACCGTTTTCAGCATGTAAATTTTTATTTGCTGAATTTCGTCACCGGTGCAACTTCTTACAAGTGTCTTGAATGTACCAACTTACGTAACCAATTTATTTGAAACTGCACTAGTGAGGTTAATTACTTACAAAGAATAAAATGAACTGTTTTTAAATATGTATTCTGGTTATTCATGAATTATGCATTCTACAAAAGAATTAGTTGCAATAACTATGTTCTATAAGATATAGTTATATTTATAATAACGTATGGCATTGCGAAAATTCTCTTTTGAAGGTTGATTAATCTATGATTGTAAGAAGAGTCATTTTTTTTTCCATAATGTACACTTCTGCTATACACACTCCATGTGTGTACAAAGTTAAGTGGACATGACCAACAAAATGTCAGTTTCGATGGCAAAGGAATTTGCTCCTCTTTTTATGGTCTTGCTTCAAGCCTTGATTAGAGTACTCCAAGAATAAAATCCTGAATGTACCAGGCTGATGTGAAGGAGTCCTCTCTTTAGATCGCTCGGGGTGGTGGACTAGTTGAGATATACAAAAGCTCGCCCAAACACTATCTAATTACTAAATAAATAAATAAATAAAGTTGAATAGACATGTATAAAGATTTAAAAAAAAAAAAGGAATTAAGTTTGGAGTTAGCTCAAGAAAGAAAGTGGGAAAATTATTTGTTACATATATCTAAATTTTAGAAAGAATAAGAAGTGAGATAAAATGATGTTTTTTTATAAACGCACAAGAAGCCGGATATTGTAAAAATCTTAATTCTATATGTCACTAGTGCAAGGCTTTTCTTTCTAATTTGACAACCTATGAATAAATCTTTTCTAAAGGGAGAAAATCCGGATTGGCCTAGCTAGTTCCGACCTATTTTTGGGTTGGGATTGGTCCAGGCCCACTAAAATTTTGTTAATGATCAAGTTGATCTGGCTAGTAGACTTCAAAAGTCTCATTCCAAATAGTCTTACAGTGGCGAGAATATAAAAGATAAATATAATTTTCTGAGACTTAAGAAGGGAAATCATATAAATTCGACGGGACATTGGTAATATATTAAGTATACTTGTATACATTTGAAGTTCATAATCTATTGACTTCCTCAAGCAATGTCAAGAAAGCACTTTTTCACATCGGCTTGGTTTACTTAAGATCACCCATAAAGTGCTCTCAACAATACTTGAACTTGAGACCGAAAGGAGAGGGGTAAACTCCCTTGTCATCTAACTCAACACTTTGTGTTGATCATGTCTATTCATATGTACAACATTAATTTTCTATACGAGCTGTAGTACTTTAAATGTGTGCCCCTTCTCGAAACCTAAATTTGTGTCGATGAGTCAAACATGAATTCTTAAATAACCAATAATACAATGAAAAGGCTGCAGCCCATTTGACCATTAAAATAGGTTGAGGCTCACTACTCAGCTCAATCCAATTCGCAAGCGCAAGCCCAATACGTCAGCTTACGATTTGCCGTCGGCGACCTCGAGGGGCAGCGATCGGCAATTTCAATCCAACAGCTCTCGGGATAGATTGAAGCTCGAAGAACAGATGGAGTAGTTGTAGGGCCTGAAGAACTAATCAATGGCGGTCGGCAACAGCGACAAAACGAAACTAGCTTGATGACGATGGAAATCCATCAACCAAGAGCCACACCCACCAATGCTTTTTAGATCCGTCATCTTCCAGTCGCGCATCTGTCTTGCTGTTGCTCCGTGATCGCGATTTCATCATCAGAATATATGCCGTTAGAACTTAGCTTAATCCTCGGTTGTGACTTCTCGAACATTTTGGCTACCTATATTTTATGATATATATCATAAGTGTAGGAGTGCCGGATATACATGAGTTCATCCTAAGTTTGTTGGACGGGATTATACACATGCCGGTGTTGCTTGATGTGAGAGGGAATATGATGTCAATGCGTGTTAGATCTAGTCGAAATGAGCTTGATTTCACATCAATTTGATCTTAAATTGATTATACACATCCGCCGCAGCCGGCGGATGAAAATTGAAGCTCCTCTTCTCTCTCTCTCCTCTCCCCCCAAAAAAAAAAAAAAAAAGTGGAGAAGCAGAGACCATTGCCATCTTCTGACTCTCTTTGCGTTGTTGATCTTCTTGTACCTGCTATCGTCTCCGTCGGCCGTTCGCGCGTCCACTGGAGAAGCTGAGGGGACGCCTGGCGTTGTTGGGTATGGATACACGGTCGGGTCTGTGGCTATCGATCTGTCGGGAACGGCATTGACCACCAAGCTCCGCCTTATCAACATGAGAAAATATTGGGTGGTCCGAGACCGCCACGTCAGCGTGGTCCCGAGCCACTCACGCGGCGCCACGTGTGAGGGAGGGAACCAAAGGACCTGCCCTTGTCCCATCTCTCTGATGCTCTCTCTCCTCTTTCTCTTCTCTGCCTCCCTCCCCTCACACATGGCGTCGCGTGAGTGGTCTAGGACCACGCTGACGTAGCGGTCCCAGACCACTCAATATTTTCTCTATCAACACAACTTCCGTTTGCGACCCTGACGTTGGGAATCTGCGCCTTGTTGCGAGGTCAGAGTAGAACCTCACTCTTGTTATGATATTTTTGCTAGATTCATTTTTACAATCGACATATATGCAAAAATAAAAAATAAAAAATAAAACATGAAATCGAATATTGCAAAATTTTTAATAATTAAACAACGAAAACAATTATTAGTGATAATACATGGTAAAAATTCATAATATAAATATACAGTAAAAAAAAAAAAAAGGCAGAAAAATATTCCCTCGAATTTTCTTGAGAAGGTTACTGTTGGAAAGAAAATAATTAAATTTCAATATGGTTAATATCAGGAAAGACCATAAATTAATACATCTATGACAAGTTTATCATAAATTAATTTTTTAATAAATCATAAACCGATATATTATTAACAAAGTAACCCTTCATTAATTTTGTTAAATTTTATTATCAAATTACTGAATTAAATGACACGTGATAGTTAACGAGTGTAGCAGTTTAGATTTTTACCCTCTGTTTGTCATAGATGATTAATCCAATTTAACATAAATTAATAGAATACAAGTTTGTCACAAATGTATTAGTGTTGATTTTTTATGGTCAAAATTTAATTTTCTGTAAATTCATCACAAGTGTTTTAGTTTGGTGTTGTACGTGATTTGTCACAGATATTTCGATTTGGAATATTTCATAACAATAACCCTTTCAATATTGAGACATATGCAAGATTAATACAAATGTAAGTTTATATATTATGTTTGCAAGATAAATAATAATTATGGATATTTTAATAGCTAATTTTGGCTTACGTCATCATGGTTCTCCTTCTAGCTTCTAGCGAGCGGACGTTTGCAAGTCCAAATCACAAACGCCGACAACCGACGTTGGGAAGTCCCCGACAACCTCATCCCTCGCCTATCTCCCTCCCCTCCCGCTGAATCCCAACTCCTGACTCTGACACCGTCGACGGACGGCATGACATCCATGTAAAGCGGCCACTGATGGTGCCTTGAGACCTTGTCTAGAGAGGGCTACCCTTGCCTAGGGCGAGGTGAACCTCGTCCGTGGCCAGCAAGGGTAGCAACCCCCACTTAGTGGTTGGTGAGGGTCGTCAGGTCCATAATAGAAAGGAAATAAATAAATAAATAAATAACAATTTAAAATTAAAATTGTCTTTAGGAGAAAAATGCCATTGATCGGCCAAAATATTAGTTTGGAGGTCAAACCCTTATTTGAAATTGTCATGACAACTGCTGGTTCTTATTTGACACGAGATTTATTACAAGCTCTAAATTTTGAAAATGTTGGCATTTCAAACTCTTATTTTGAATTTTCCCAAAGATTAAAGTTTCATTCATTTCGCGAAAACGAATGATTTGGAAAATATTTTCCAAAAAATAATTGTTTATAGTACTTGATATTATCAATGAAAAATATTTTCATTACCGATAATAATTTACATTTAAGTGTTTTTGTAGATGATAAAAATATATTTCGTTGATTCTTTTTGTAGATGATACAAGCAATTATTTTTAGGAAAAATGTTTTTTAAATCATTCATCTTCTACGAAAAATCCCGAACAGGTGACATGGAGTCAGTTCACAAAAAAAATGCGATCTTATTGAAAGGGTCCTTAAATTTTAAATGCGGAAAAATGCAGCCTAGAATAAGAATGCAAAACCATGCGATATAAATATTTATGGTTAGTGTCAAATTATATCATTGTGTAAGATTAGATCTTTAACTTTCATGAAGCGCACGAGAGATCTTTGGGCAAAAATTTTTAGTGTGAATACAGATCAGCCGCATTGGTGATCGTTTGTCTAATCATGGGACTAGAGAAGGCTCGTCCCTTCACATTTTTACAAAACCTGACTAGAGATAAAAAGGTCTCTAGCATTTTTCATTATATTATTGTGATAAATAACAAATCACGTTACGTGAATCTTACGTAAGACTTATCGTGTTAGATGTCAAGACAAAAGAGCATTAAGCTTCCACGTGATTTCTCCTCCAGTCATTTATTTAATCCTCCAGTCATTTTTCTAATTGAATCTTGATTGAATTAATATAATTACTCTCAACATGTGAAAATTTTGCTGAAATTATGGTAACAACAAGTTTCATAACGCATGACCTATAATGTATACCTATGTACGAGTCATGTGCGACATTGCAAAACTCGAAATAGGGTGAATTGCAATACCCTTCTCTCTCTCTCTCTCTCTCTCTCTCCCCCCCTCCCCCAAAAAAAAAAAAAAAAAAAAGAATAAAGACTAAGAAGCAAACTAAACTTCGTAAATCATCATTTAGCGAACGTGATGAAAAAGCGACATTTCAGTTGGTTTTGCTCATCGATGACGCTCGCCCCTCTCCCGACCCACATGATACGCGAAGACGGGACGACCTGCGCACGTTCCGTGTCCTCCTCGATTAGTAAACGAGCGCGGGCACGAGTTTCCTCCACAAAAAAGGAAAAAAAAAATTAAAGAGGCAAAGAAATGAAAGCGACGAGCATCTCAGAAGCGCACGATCCGCCCCGCGAGATTGGAAATATCTTGTCTATCTTCGTTTGAAGTCCGCTGTGGCAGGCGGACGAAACTGAAGATCGCTCCACATCCTCTCTCCCTCTCTCTCTCTAACCAAAAAACATGGCGAGAAGCAGAGACCGTCCTCGTCTTCCGTCTCTCTTCCCGCTGATCCTGTGCCTGTTGTCGTGCCCGTCGGACGGAGGAGGCAGGGGGACGCCCGGCGTTGTCGGGCATGGATACACAGTCGAGTCCGTGGCCATCGATCCGCCGGGAACGACGCTGACCGTCGAGCTCCGCCTCATCAACAGGACCTCAGTCTACGGGCCTGACGTTGAGAATCTCCGTCTCGTTGCCAGGTCAGAGCAAAAAAAAAAAAAACCTGAAAAAAGCATAAAAAAAATCGAAATTGTCGATTCAATATGCTATATAAGTTTACTGTTTGGTGAATCGATTTTTATTTATTTATTAATTTATTAGAAGTATTATTATTTTTGGGAAATGAGAGCAAGACGGTACTGTTACTCATATGAAAGTAACCGTCTTTTGTACACCACATATTTTCCCAAGAAAACCGGGTGACTTGTTTACCCGGTTCCTTCGGAAAATCATTAATCCCACTGGGTGGGTTTGCTAGCCACCGAGTGGGATTTATCCTATTAGAAAAGAAACTCATTGACATTATTTGCTTGGTTTCTTGAAAAAATCGTGAATATCACTTCGTGACGATTTTTAAAATAAGAAAGAGAAAATAAATAAACTGAAACAATAATAAGGGAATGGAAAAGACACTAAAGAGAAACATCATTGACAAACAATAATTCTAATTCAATGTAAAAATAATGATTGAAACCGATTTATTACAAGGAAAATAAATGTATAATTTGTATTAGCAACATAACCAACGTAAAACATTTTTCACACCTGCAATCGCGCAAGTAAAATAAGTCCATGGAGCATTGCAAGCTAAGTGAAATAAGTCATAACCTTTGATGATACAAGTGACTTCAATTCACAATAGCTTATATATAATTAGTGAGATTTAAATAAGTGACTTTTCATCTGTGAGACAGAAATTCCTCGATACCTCAAATACATTAACGTTGGAAAAAGAGACTAATTTGTATTTTACGAGTAAATGAAATAATTTTTGTTGGTATGTATGTTAATATATTAACTTTTTAGGATTTTTTGCAGCTTTCCTTGAATAGAATATTTTGCTAAATTTACTTTTCGATGGTCACGCTGCACATTCCTCTACTTTCCAGTCACAAATTACCCATGAAAGAACACTTGTGGTCTAGAATTCACCGTCTTCCCCTAGGAATGACGGTACTGTTGGCTAAGCAGTGTCCAAAGTTGAGAGACGTTTTTAAAAAAAAAAATAAAAGATAGAAGGATGATTTTGATTCTCGGATAAAAATAAAGGAATGATGGTTATATTATCCCTTAAGTAAAACAAAAAACAAAAACCTTCATTTCATCGTATGTATTGTTTTTTATCCAGTTTCCTTGTTGAATTAATCAAGGTTAGCAAATATAATAATGTATTCTTTAGATTTCAACCGGTTACCCATTTCTTTGAAATGGAAATTGTGGCCTACAATCCACTGTCATTATCTTGGATGACAGTGGCTGTTAGACTAGTGACACAGCCTAAGGACGAGCATGATTCAAGACCGTCCAGAATGATAGGGCCTATCTCACACAAGGGCCAACCCACAAACTACCCATGAACGACCCGTGATCAATACACAAGTCGACCCATGAGTAATACGAGCCAGCCCATGCGTAACATAGGACAAGCCCACTAGCCATTCAGTTTCGTATGTTAGGCATTGTGTTAGGCGATCCCTTGAGTTTCCCATGGACTGACCCTGCTGAACCATGGCAGATGCCCCTTGAGCTTCCCCATGCCTTAGGGCCTCTTGAGCTACATGTAGCCTTGTAATGATTGTACATTTTTTAATACGACCGTTGGATTGGGAGGGGATCAATAGCTGAGATCAAACCTGCTCATGTATAAATAGGGGACCCTCCCCCTTCAGGTGTACACTCTCTTGTTCATGAGCAATACATTCGTGCTTCACTCCATTTTTCGTGCTTGTGAGCTGAGTGTGTGCAAGGTTGATTTGGGATCGTAATCCTAAGGCCGCACGGGTGTGTGATCATTTGGAATCGACCAATCCATGACAAGTGGTATCAGAGCCTTCGTTCCAAGCGCAATGGCCGATCCTCATGATGATGCCCTGATCATTCAAGGCAATGACTGAGAGGATCGTGGACGACCAGTTGAGAAGACCACATGGTCAAAGAAAAACCGTGATGTCTCAAGCTCGAGGGATCCAAAGGGTGATTTAGAGAATCGAATGACGGTCCTAGAGGAGACTGTCACGGAAGCCTAGCGATAGCAGATGACCTGAACCAGACCGTCAAAGGAGCGGAAGCCGGTAGAACGGACTTCTTGGCCGAAGTGCAAGAACTCAAGGCCGGCATGGGAGAGCTCCCTGTCAAGGTGCCAGGGTCCCTCACGCACGAGCTACAGTAGCGGGATGAGACCTAGGAGGCCGCGATGGCAGCCATGCACACAGAAATGGCCGAGTTGGAAGGCAAGCTCGTTGAGGTTGAGGCTGCATGCGTGAATGGGGTGGTCACCGTGCATGCAAATCCACGAATCGAAGCACCCAAGCCAAAAGAGTTCAAAGGATCACGGGTGGCCAAGCACGTGGATAACTTCCTGTGGTACATGAAACAATACTTCCAAGCCATGGGAAACAACAACGACGCATCTCAAGTAAACACCGCATCAATGTATTTAGTTGATAACGCTTTGTTGTGGTGGCGTCGTCGATCGTATGATAGGTGTGGCGACCCTATCAAAACATAGGCTCGATTCGTCGAGGAATATCGATGGAACTATTATCCCGCATACGCGGAGGAGGAAGCTTGCAATGAACTCAAGCGCCTATAGCAAAAGGGTGGAGTTTGCAACTATGTGAAACGATTCTCAGAGCTGCTGCTCCAAATTTTGTCCATGAGCGAGATGGAGGCGTACCACCAGTTCATGAGTTGACTCAAGCCATGAGTAAAGTAAGAGTTAATGAGATGCCATGCGATGGATCTCGTGACGGCGTCATCCGTGGCCAAGTCCCTTGTGGAGTAAAAGTTGTCATCCATGAGAAAACCCGACTCTTGTCCGAAGGACAAAGCTAACGGTGGGGGAGAACAAGGAGATTCAATCGACCGAATGGAGGCAAAACCACTAGCCACTACCCCTAAGACCCAATCGGAATCGAGTGGATGGGGACAACGAAAGGTACACACGTACAAATGTTTCTTTTGTGATGGTCCTCATATAGCCCGTGATTGTCCCAAAAGGGGTAAGTAGGCCTATTTGTTAAAAACAATTTATGTTCCCCAGAACAAAATATTCTATTCTTTTGTTTCGAGGAATGAAAAATAATATAAACGCGTTTGGTAAAACTTTTATTCCTAGGAACAATTTTTTTTTTTTTTTTTTTTTGTTATTGGGAATAGATTTGGAAAAAAAAAAAGTAGAAAAAAATAACTTCTTATTCCCGGAACAATTTCTAGAATCAATTTTTCTCTCTCTTCTTTTTCTTCTTTTTTTCTTCTTCTTCTTCCATTGGCCGGTCGCCAGCCTTGGCCATAGCTGGTGTCGGTGACCGCGGACAAAGGCCGGCGACCTTGCCGGAGTTTCGCCGGTCCCTAAACATGACGAGCCTTAGCCAGGCTTGCCATGGCTGTGCGAGGCTTAGCCTAGCCTCGAGTGGGCGGCTGAGTTAGGCGAGGTCAAGCTTGCCCAGCCACTGGCGAGGCTTGCCCTGGCCGGTGGTTGGGCAAGTTCGGCCTCGCTAGATCCGGGCCAGGTTGACCTCGCCTAGCTCAGGTGAGGCTGAGCCTCGTGCGGCCATGGCAAGGTTTGGCCTCCCTAGCTGGTGTGAGGCCAGGCCAGGGCGAGGCCAACCTCGCGTCGCCTGGGAGAGTTCGAGCCTCGCCAATGGCCTGGCGAGGCTCACTTGGCCACCGGTGAGGCTTGCCTAGCCACCAGCAAAGCTTGGCCTTGCCTAGATCTGGCGAGGCCGAGGCTCGTTGAGGCCAAGTTGGCCTCCGGCAAGCTCGTCAGGCCTTGCCTTGGCTCGGCGAGGCTCCGGCAAGTACGCTAGACATCACCTAGCCAATCGCCGGCTATGGCGGTGGCCAACGACCGGCCAAAGAGAAAAAGAAAAATTAAAAAATTAAAAGAAATAAAAATATTAGAATTTTACCAAATGTATTTCTATCCCGGGAATAAAAATTTTGGTAAGTTACAAAACGCGTTCTTTTGCTCAGAAATTGTTCCCGAAAACAAAAACAGAAAAAATCATTTATCATCAAAAATTGTTCTCATAACAAGTTGGTTACCAAACGCACCCGTAGCAACCCTATGTAAAGAGGATGAATCGCGAGAGGAGGCACGATTGGATTTGCTATGTATTCTTGGCTTGATCAAGACGAAGAAGGCGAAGGACCCCAAAGGTATGATGTTCGTGGATGTAAAGATCAGAGGTACCACAATGGGTGCGCTTGTGAATACTGGGGCATCCAACCTCTTCATATCCCAAGAGGCCATAATGAAGCTGAATCTTTCGATCGAGAAGGGGAGAGATGGTTGGCTCAAAATAATGAACTTTAAGAAAGTCTTGACTAGTAGTGTGGCTAGGGATGTAGAGCTTCACCTTGGTTCATGGACCAGCAAGGAAGACATTGAGATAATCTATGATTTCATGCTTGGTCTTGGATTCCTCGATAGGATCAATGCGAGCGTGATGCCTTTTGTAGTTGTATATACATCCTAGACAAGTGGTGCCAGTGCATGGTCCCGATCTACCGCGAGTTGGTGCACGATAGGAAGATGCTATCGGCCATGTAGTTGTTGAAGGGAGTAAAGAAGGGTGAGGTGACCTTCTTGGCAGCATTGAAGGAGGAGGGCATGAAAGAAAGGGATATACCGAAGGAGGTGACCCAAGTCCTTAATGCCTTCCAAGATTTGATGTCACCCGAGCTGCCTAAGAAGTTGCCCCTCAAAGGGAAGTAAATCATTGGGTCGAACTCGTGCCCAATGCTCGACCTCCGGCCATGGCAACCTATTGCACGGCCTCGGCTAAGTTGGAGGAATTGCAAAAACAACTTAAAGAGTTGCTCAACACGGGATATATTCAACTGTCTAAGGCTCCTTTTGATGCCCTGATCTTGTTCCAAAAGAAGCATGACGGGTCTCTTCGCATGTGCATAGATCACCAGGCACTAAAGAAGTTCACTATCAAGAACGAGTACCCAATCCTCCTCATTGCAGACATGTTCGATCAGCTCGGGGAAGCACGATGGTTCTCCAAGCTTGACCTTCAATCAGGGTACTATCAAGTTCAGATCGCCGAAGGGGATGAGCCAAAAACCGCATGCGTGACCCATTACAGATTGTACAAGTTCCTCATCGTGTCTTTCGGCTTGACAAACACGTCGGCCACGTTCTGCACCCTCATGAATAAGGTACTCTATTTGTTCCTTGATTTGTTCGTTGTGGTTTACCTTGATGACATTGTTGTGTATAATTGGACGCTCGAGGAATATGTTGAGCATTTGAGATAAGTTTGCCAGGTCCTGTGCGAAAATGACTTGTACGTGAAGCGCGAGAAATGCGCTCTTGCATAGTCAGGGGTGGACGAGTGCGGATGGGTGTGGTCAAGATCCGTGCCATTGAATGGGAGCCGCCAGACCAAGGTGGCAGAACTAAGATCCTTCCTTGGCCTCACAAATTATTATCGACACTTCATCTGAGGATACTCAAGCCTCATCATGCCACTCACGGACATGTTGAAGAAAGAAAGGCCATGGGAGTGAACGGATTAGTGTCAAAAGGTGTTTGATCGGTTAAAGCAGGCCATGATTGAAGAGCCGATGCTCGTGCTGCCTGACCATGCCAAGCTATACGAGGTAGAAGCCGATGCCTATGATTTTGCTATTGGTGGTGTGCTTTTGTAGGATGGGCACCTAATTGCCTTCGAATCTCAAAAGTTGAACGATACCGAATGGCGATACACGGTCCAAGAGAAAGAGATGATTGCGATGGTGCACCGCTTTTGTACATTGAGGCACTACCTCTTGGGATCTCAATTCATCGTAAAGACCAATAATGTGGCCACAAGCTACTTTCAAACACAAAAGAAGCTAAGTCTAAAGCAAGCTTGATGGCAAGATTTCTTGGCCAAGTTCAACTATGTGCTAGAATATAAGCCCGGAAAGTCCAATTCCATGGCCGATGCCTTGAGTCAAAAGTTGGAGCTAGCCAGCATGATGAGTTGACCCAACTGCTTGTGGATTGATCGTATCAAGGAAGGGCTCAAGCACAATTGAACAGCCCAAGCTCTCCTTCAATACGCATGAGCGAGCAAGCGATTTTGGTGAGAGGATGACCTCCTTTACACCAGAGATGACGACTATATGTGCCGTTCCACGGGAAACTCCAGAACGAAGTGTTGTATGAGTGCCACGATACCAAATGGGCAGATCATCCGAGAATCCACTACACCATGGTACTCGTCGAAGATCAATACTATTAGTCACACATGCGAAATGACATTGAAGCCTATGTGTGGACATGTCTTGTGTGCCAACAAGACAAGATAGAATAATGGTCGTCGACAGAGCTCCTTGAGCTGTTGCCTATCCCAGAATGTCCATGGAAGAGTGTCTCCATGGACTTCATAATGAACCTGCCAAAATCCGAAGGATGTTGGACCCTCATGGTCAACATGAATCATTTCTCCAAATACGCGATGTTCGTGCCAATCGCAAGGGATTGCCCAACTAAGGAAGCAGCCAAGCTATTCCTCAAGCATGTCGTCAAATATTGGGGTGTACTGCGCATGATCGTAAGTGATCGCAATACTCGATTCACCGAGTAGTTATGGACCAAGCTTTTCAAGTTGCTGGGGTTGAACCTCAACTTCTCCACGAGCTTGCATCCTTAAACCAATGGTCAGACAAAGAGGGTGAATGCGCTCCTAGAAATCTACCTTCAACACTACGTGAGCAACACACAAATGAACTGGGCATGACTAATTAACGTGGCCCAATTCTCATACAACTTGCAGCAAAGTGAGTCCGCGAATTAGAGCCCTTTCGAGATCGTGACCAGGCAACAACTGCTCACACCAAGCGCGATCACCACGGGGTATCAAGGAACTAGTCCCTTTGCATACAAGTTCACAAAATAATGGGGTGAACATGTGGACTTGGTGCGAGCATGCCTACATAGGGCCGCTAAATGCGTGAAGAAGTGGGCTAATGAGAAGTGACGGCATGTGGAGTTCCAGGTTTGAGACCAAGTGTTGGCCAAGCTACACTTGGTCCTTCAATATCGAGATGTGCACAAAGGGAAAATCCGTCACTATAAAGGTCCCTTTTGAGTGCTATAGCAGATTGGGAAGGTTGCTTACCAGCTGGACTTACCGGCCAAACTCAAGGTACACCTCTTGTTCCACGTGAGTATGCTCAAACCTTTCCATGCAGATGAGAAGGACTTGGACCGATGTGTATCACACCCGGTGCTAAAACCTCATATGATCGGGAGGTCAAATGCATCATGGCCAACCAAGTCATTTGAAAGAGGTATTGTGCCCCAAGAAAGGAATACTCGGGTCGATGGAAGGGTCTTCTAGAGAGTGAAGCGAGCTAGGAACCCTCCAAGGATTTGTGGGAGTTCAAGAAACACATTGACACATTCCATGCCACAAACGCGATGAGGGCGTCGCCCGAATAGGTGGGAGAGATTGACATGGCCTAAGGATGAGCATGATCCAAAACCATCTTGAATGATAGAGCCATGTTCACATAAGGGCCAACCCACAAGCTACCTATGAATGACCCATGATCAATATACAAGTCGACCCATGAGTAATACGTGTCGGGCCATGCACAACACAGGACAAGCCCCCTGGCCATTCAGTTGCGTGTGTCAAACATTGTGTTAGGCAACCCTTTGAGTTTCCTATGGACTAACCCTGCTGAACCATGGCAGACGCCCCTTAGGCTTCCCCACGTCTTAGGGCCTTTTGAGCTGCACGTAGCATTGTAATGATTGTACATATTTGAATACGACCGTTGGATTGGGAGGGGATCAACGACTGAGATCAAACCAGCTCATGTATAAATAGGGGACCCTCCCCCTTCAGATGTACAATCTTGTTCACAAGCAATACATTCGTGCTTCACTCCATACTTCGTTCTTATGAGCTGAGTGTGTGCAAGGCTAACTTGGGATCGTAATCCTAAAGCCGCATGGGTGTGTGATTATTCGGAATCAACCGACCAGTGACACTAGCATCTCCCATTTTTTTCCCAGACCAAATTAATCACGATTTATTTGAAACCTTATAATTAAATTGTCAATGTGAAACTTTATCCATGTTATATGATATTTATCTAAGTGCGAGTTCATTCCGTGAAAAAATGATTGATTTGAAATATATTTTCCAAAAAATAATCACTTATATTGTTTTAAAAAAAATTAGTAAACAAAAAAGTATTTTCATCATCAGCAAAATTTTTTTCCAAACTATTTTCATGGATGATATTTTTTCATTTATTAATTTTTGTAAATGATATAAGCGATCATTTTTCTAAAAATATTTTCCAAATCATTTATTTTTTTGCAAAATGAACGCATCCTACCTCTCAAGAAATGTAACTCAAATGGCGGATTCTTTCAGGAAAAAAAAAATAAGAAGAAGGAAAAAGCTAACATGGAGGAAAGCATGCTTGTAATGGTGGTAGAAGTGATCACAAGTCGAGTCGGGCCTAACGCATGGTCGAAGGCCATGCCTGTTGTGTCACCTAAACCAGTTCATAACCTAAGATTTTAAGCTCAACCTCAACTAAAGTTAGGGACTTCAAAATGGGTCATTTGTTAATTTCTAAGCTTGTCTATCTCATATGAAGGAGTGAATCAATCAATGGAAGAACTGGAGTTTAACCCCTTTTTCGTTTCCAGGCATACAAGTCACTTCTTGAAAGGATCCTTACTTTGTATTACTTCTATTTCTTTTTTCTTTTTAATTTTCATTTCATTCAGAAATTATTATTTTTTTCTTATTTTCAGTTTTAATTAATATATAAATTGAATAATGAATCCATAAAATATTTATTTTATTTTATAGAATTCAAAATAGATTTATTTATAGAATGGTGATTCGAATGAATGATTTAAGAATAAAAATGATGAATTCAAAAGTTTTATGGAATTTTGAAAGACAAAAAGATCTTTCAAGTCTTGTCAGACCATTCTATTATATCGACGATTTCAAAAAACTATTTCATACTATACCATGAGCATAATATAGTATGATGGCGGTTGGGCAAGTGTGCCCCCATCATCTAGTGGTTCGGGACATCTTTATTTCAAGGAGGCAGAGGGGATCCGAGATCTAGCATGGGTGGCCTCCTCTAAGGCAAGAGTCGCCTCACCCAACCCTCTCTAGGCATCCCCGATGGCCTACCATCGCTTATGGCTAGCCATTGACAAAGAAGAAAGAAAAAACTAGCAAAAGGAAAATGAAAAAGAAAAGAAAAAATGATCTTGACCTACTGGAAAGTCAAGCCATTCTTTAAAATTAATATAATCATTTTAGATCCTTATTTTTAAAAAAATCATTTCAAACCATTATTTAAGAAAATAAAAGCACTTCAGTTATTCTTTTGAAATTTTCCCTATCAATAATGAAACAAACAAAACAATTATTAGTAAAAGTACACAATAAAAATTCATAGTGTAAATATATGTAAAGAAGAGAAAAATATTTCGAAATTCGAATTTTTCTATTGCTAGAAATAAAATAAAAAATCAAACTTCAATATTGAAACACGTGTGAGATTAAATTAAAATGTTAGTTTATATATTATCCATGTACACGATATTCTTAAGATAAATAATTAAGGATATTTGGAGAAGAATTAAAAAAACAATTGAGAATTATTTAAATGGCATAGACATAATAGTATGGATGTAGACATATATTTTATAGATTAATTTTTAACATAATTATTTTGCGTTACCCATGCAATATATATAATTTTGGCTGACGTCATCATGGTTCCCCTTCCAGCTTCCAAGCGAGCGGACGTCTTCAAGTCGGAATCACAGACGCCGACAACCACCGATGGGAAGTCCCCGACGACCTCATCCCTCGCCGATCTCCCTCCCCTCCCCACCACTCTCTCCCCACTCCGCCACCGTCGCTCTGCTTCTCCCAATGCAGCCTCTCCGCCGCCTCCTCCGACCTCGTCTTTGTCCTCCGCAACACCACCCCCTTCTCATTCTCCATCTTCCGCCGCTCCTCCGGCGATGTCCTCTTTGACACCTCTCCCTCCGACCCCTCCACCTTCCTCGTCTTCAAGGACCAGTACCTCCAGCTCTCCTCCTCCCTCCCTCCCGGCCGCTCCTCCCTCTACGGTATCGGAGAGCACACGAAGCCGTCGCTCCGGCTCCAGCCCAACCAAACTCTTACTCTCTGGAACGCCGACATCCTCAGCTTGACCCCTGATGTCAACCTGTAAGGGTCGCATCCGTTTTACATGGACGTCAGGTCGTCCGTGGGTGGCAGTGGCGGAAGCAGAGGAGTTGGGGCGGGCACGAGCCACGGCGTTCTGTTGCTGAACAGCAATGGCATGGACGTCGTGTACACTGGCGATAGGATCACTTACAAGGTGATCGATGGTGTGTTGGATTTGTATTTCTTCCCCGGGCCATCACTAGAGGCGGTCATAGAGCAGTACACCGAGCTTATTGGCCGGCCGGCCCCAATGCCACACTGGTCCTTCGGTATGCTGGTTTTGATGAGTTGCTTTCAATTGTTGTTGCATACATTTTGATGAATTTGATTCCAACATTGTTCATCGACTTCTGTAGCTTATTTTGCAATCCCTGTGAGATTTCGAGCATGATTGTGTAGTGTTAGATAGGATTCTGAGATTTCGTGGAGATGACACTAGTCAGACTGTGCACGTTATGCTCAGTAGGGAACAATCTTACCGAAATTGCATGTTATTTTCCTTTGAAAACCACTGTTTCCCAACATCCAGGTGATCCTACCACAATGTTCACTGATGTTCAAGAAACACAGTCGCTTTCCTGGTATACAGCTAGATGTAGATCAATTGTAAAGTTTGATTCACAGTAGATGGTTATATCTGCACATTTTACTTGACAAGTATGGAATGTAGTTCTACTGATAAAGTATCTTTTATTTACGTTGTAGGATTTCATCAATGCCGGTGGGGTTACAAGAATATCGCAGACTTAGAGGGCGTGGTAGCTGGTTATGCAAAAGCTCATATTCCACTGGAAGTTATGTGGACTGACATCGATTACATGGATGCATACAAGGACTTCACTCTTGACCCCATCAATTTTCCAGTGGAAAAGATGAAAGAATTTGTCAGCAGCCTTCACAAGATCGGTCAAAAATATGTCATCATACTCGATCCAGGTACACTAGTGCAGAAATGCTTGTGCTTGAAACTTGATCTTTTAATTTCTTTCTAAATTGCCATCATAATACTACTTTCCTTTTCTTTTGAATGCGTGATCTTTCCCAGGCATTAGCGTGAACGAGACATATGGGACCTACATCAGGGGGATGCAAGCCGACATCTTCATCAAACGTGAGGGAGTGCCATATTTAGGTGTTGTTTGGCCGGGGCCAGTGTACTTCCCTGACTTCCTTCACCCATCTAGTGAGATTTACTGGGGTGGTGAGATAAAGAAGTTTCATGATGTCCTTCCTTTTGATGGCCTATGGATTGACATGAATGAGTTGTCCAACTTCATAACTTCTCCGCTTCTTCCTTCCACTCTTGACAATCCTCCCTACAAAATCGACAATTCAGGAGTTCATCGACCAATCAACAACAATACTACTCCTGCGACATCATATCATTTTGGCAATATTTCAGATTACAATGCTCATAACCTCTATGGACTCCTGGAGGCCAGAGCAACAAACAAAGCCTTAGTCAATGTTACTGGTAAAAGGCCATTCATTCTCTCGAGATCAACTTTTGTGAGCTCGGGTAGGCACACTGCACACTGCACTGGGGACAATGCCGCCACATGGGATGACTTGGCTTACTCAATTCCTGCAATTTTAAATTCTGGACTCTTTGGAATTCCAATGGTAGGAGCTGATATATGTGGTTTCATATTAAACACGACCGAAGAGCTCTGCAACCGATGGATTCAGGTAAAAGCTTTTGTGCCTAATCTTAATTTGTATTAACTGAAGGGCTCTGCGACCGAGTAGCTTTGAGCTTTTTCCAAATCTATATTCAGGGATAGCAAGCAATTGATGAATTTTCTTCTTTTTCTTTTTGTTTTTCTTTCTTTTCTTTTCTTTTTTTTTTTTTGGAGAGGGGGAGGGGGATGGTGGATTTTACCTCCTTTTGAAGACATAACATAAACTACACAAATGTTCTTTGCGGTGTGGGGAAGTTCGGGTATCTTTTGTGCTTAGATTTCATGCTATGTTATATATGTCAATTTTCTACTGGTCAGAAGAATATAAAGTAGAGACTGAATAGAGGTGTAAATCATGTTTTTCTATCATACATATTTACGCATTTATTTTGGAACTTTTACTGATGCAGCTTGGGGCCTTTTATCCCTTTGCAAGAGACCACTCTGACAAGATTACTATTCGTCAAGAGCTCTATCTCTGGGAATCGGTCGCCACATCCGCCCGGAAGGTGCTTGGTCTTCGTTATCGCTTGCTCCCATACTTGTATACCTTGATGTATGAGGCAAATAGGAAGGGAATGCCCATTGTCCGACCCCTATTTTTCTCATTCCTTGAGGATACGATGACTTACGATATCAACTCCCAGTTCTTAATTGGTAAGGGTCTGATGGTGACTCCTGTACTTAAATCAGGCGCCCAAACTGTGGATGCTTATTTTCCAAGTGGAAATTGGTTTGATCTCTTCAATTACTCAAATTCAGTGAGTACAGCTTCAGGAATGAATGTGATGCTCGATGCACCGCCTGATCATCCTCATCTTCATGTAAGGGAAGGTAATATATTGGCCCTACAAGGAGAGGCCATGACTACAAAAGCTGCTCGGAGAACGCCATTTGAGCTCTTAGTTTTGGTTGATGGGAATGGTAATAGCGCAGGACAATTGTTCTTGGACGACGGAGAGGAAGTTGAAATGGGAGGGGAAGGAAATAAGTGGACTTTGGTGAAGTTTGATTGTGAGAAAACAGGAAATGATGTTGTTGTTAAATCAGAAGTTATTAATGGGGAATTTGCTCTGATTGAGAAGTGGGTAATTGATAAGGTGACAATTCTAGGATTGAGAGAAGGAACTAGAATGACGAGACTGACGGGGCATGAGTTATCCAATGATGTAGAAGCGACGTCCAAACAGAAAACAAAGAAAACAGTGGGAAAATCGAGTAATGGTCAAGAGTTTGTGATTGTTGAAGTCTCAGGATTGTCACTTCCGTTGGGAAAGACATTCAAGTTGGAAGTGAAATTGCGCCAGTCAGGTGTAGTAGAGGAAAGCAGCATGCCTCCAATAAGTTTGTGTGTTTCTAAGAGGAAAAAGCACACCAGTATCAAGCCACTTCATTTCCATCATTGGCTCTTTGTTTTCCCTATATTGTGCTGCTTCTAAATTGGTTAAGATCCATAGAAGAAAATTTCTTCTTATAATTTGTTAAGAGAGAAAATGACACGAATGATCCTTAAATTTATGTTTGATGTGCAATGTCATCCTTAAAGTTTTAATTTGTTAGATATAGGTTCATGGCCTCATGATCGGCCTTAGCTTTTCACACATTTCAACCACCTAAATCTCCTAATTGACTAAGGTTCATTGATTAATGGTTAATGATGATTGGCTTGCATTCACATAATGATGGTCAATATCAACTAACTTTTAGATTCTGTTCTAATCATTCCACAATAGGCTACCTGTTGAGCATGCACCGGACCTATTAATTTATCTAGCAAACACATGCATAAGCATCAAATTAGGTATGCATTCAGGTCATTTGACCTTGATTCACAATCAATCACAAAAGGAAGTGAATCATGAAGGGGTCACTTATTCAGGTTTATCCTAAATTCAGATTAATTATGTCTTGACTCAGTTAACATACCAAACGAGGTCCTGTTGAAATGATTCGGGCATCAATAGAAAGCTGAGGGTGTGCAGTTCAAAGTACATGAAGACCACTTGACCCAATTCTGATCCAGAAAACCCGAAATTGAGCAAAATGACCCAGCAGTCCACATTTGACTCGGCTTTTATCCGTAAGAAAATTCAGGAAAAATATCTGAAAATTTCGAAATCCCTCCAAATTTTACAGGTAGGTAGCTCTAAATGTCCTTTACAACATTCTTATTTTGAGCTTTCACAAAAAGACCACGGACTCGTGTTAGTTTTCAAATTAAGCGCAGGGACTCATTTGCAAAACATTTTGAAAAAAGAACTGTCTTATTTCGGGATTTTGCTCCAAAAGACATTCTAGAAATACAATCAAAGTCTGAAATTTTCCTACTTACTAAGTAAGACCCTAATGAACAACTTTTGGGTCTTAAGCTTTTGTAAAAGAAAAGACCTCAAATACCTCAAAATTGCAAAACTCGTTTATCCTAGAAACAGTTTTTCCAAATCTGAGTGCGGAATTTAACTGGCACATTGATCAGATCTTTGGCTGACCAAACGAGACGAATATAATATCAATGAAAAGCTGAAGATTCTGGCTATGACTTTCACGAAGAAATTTTTTCCAAATTATGAATGTAGAAAATCAGAAAAATCAGGGAACATGAAAATGGAATCACTTAACATAGGTCAATTTTTAGATTCTAGCCTCAGATTTCGTGACCTATTTGACATAGCAAACGATCTTCAATGTGTAGACATGAAACTCATTAGCTCAATCTATCAAATTAAACAGGTTGGGGTTTTTCTCTCATTTCCCTTGAAGTCGCCGCCGCCTCTTTGCAATGTTGTCCCTCTGAGAGAGAGAGACACTCCCTCTCTCTCTCCCCCCTCTCTCCCTGTTCCCTCTTTTAAAGCTCTTTGTCTTTCTTTTCTCTCCCAATCTGTTTTGGGTGTTTGTATGTGTAAACAAATTTCTGCAGCTGATCTTGTACGAACGTAGAGACTAGTTCCGCCATTCGTTCAATCAACAGCCATCGAGAGGATATTCATAATGTGGCTCTATAACTAGAGTGTCAAAACCAAATCGCAAAATGAAACAAAATTGAAACCAATCCAAACCGAACCAAATTTCCATGCATTTTTGGTTGGTTCGGGTTTTGATTCGGATAATAAAAATAACCATTTTTTTTTTTTTTTAGGTTGGGTAATTTCGATTTGGTTAACTAAGGGTGCGTTTGGTAACGATTCTGTTCCCCTAACAAATTCGATCGAAATGATTATTTTTTATTCTGTTCTAGGGAACTAATTTTAAGTAAAAAAAAAATACGTTTGGTAACCGTACAAAAACTGATTTTGGAATAGAATTGCGTTTGGTACTGTGTTAATTGATTATGTTCCAAATCAATTTCTTTTAATTTTTAAATAATTTTTATAATTTTTTCCTTTTTTTCTTTTTTTTTTCCTTTTTTTTTTTTTTTTTTTCCTTTTCTTATTCTTCTTCAAGCCGGTCGCCAAACCGGCAATCGGCCGACGAGAGTCGGCGACCTCACCAGAGCGTCACCCTCGGCGAGGTTGGCCCTTGTTGGCCGAGCCTCACTAGTGGCCAAGCCAACCTCGCGAGGGTTGGGCGAGGTCTACCTAGCCACCGGCGGGGCTGGGCGTCGCGAGGCTAGGTGAGCCTCCCGGGCTAGGCGGGCCTCGCCCTAGCACGGCGAGCCTCCGACGAGCTCACCGGACTGGTTGCCGGCGACCAGCGGCGGCGAGCAATGGCAAGCGGTGGCGGGCGTGGTCGCGGGATGGCGGTCGATGAAGAAGAAGAAAAGAGAAGAATAAGAGTTTTGATTCTCAATTTTGATTCTAGAACAAAATCACATTTTTTTTTTCTTCTTGATTCTACTCCCAATCTATTCTCGGAAACAAAAATTTTACCAAACACAATTCTCGGCTCAAACCGATTCTCGGGAACAAAAAATCATAATTTGGCCCTGTTTAGATGATTACCAAACATGGCCTAAAGCAAACTGAAAATTGATCTATTTAATAGTACAATTCACACTCTTCCTCTCCTTTTCCACTAAATATCTTTCTAATATTTCCAAAGAGAAAACTGAAAACTGATCAGATCCTAACTGAACCAAGTCTTCAATTTGAGTTACTTTTGGTTCGAGATGCAGTTCGATTCAAATTTTATGCACATGCAAATAGTTTGGTTCGGTTTTCCAGAATATTCGAATAGAATTGAACCATTTAACCCCATCTATAAACTCTCTAAGACTAGGCCACTCTTCTCTCCTAATTTAGATTTAGGTCAAGTTTTGGGGGTTTTACTCTCTCGAACTAGATTTGGATATAGATCTAAGAGTCGCTTACATATTTGATTTGTGTTCTTTTAACATTTTGATGCCAGTGTCTCGTCATGACGATGGCGATAAGGACGTTGAACCTAGACACACACTGCAAGCCATTGCAAATGGAGTAGGAGATCTCGATATATGCTCATCACTGAACCTGGTGATTAGTCACCAAACATTTACAATAGCATATATATTCTTGAGGGATGAGAGTGTGCTTCCAATGCATACTGTGCCTTGTTATTTGTTTTCTGGCTTTTACTTTATTCTACAATTATTTGAGATCTACTAGGCTTGCAAACCTCATATGTACTTCTCAAGTGTTATTCCAATATATAAATGACGTCTTTCTTTCAAAACACAAAAAATCTTCAATTTTGAGATACGACCTATCAAATCAAAGCTTAGAAAGTCAGGATCATTTCTCTAGTTAGTCATTTTTCCATATTTTGAAGTCTACCTGATCAATTCTATAAGTTTTTCCAACAATAGAGATTCCTCTCTACCGTCTGAGTAGCATCCTCCTACCGTTTGGGTAGGTCTCAAATCTGCAGCTTTGAAACCCTACCTCCCCTTAATCCTTCAATCATCTTCTCTTCCGTCCCAGTACCATCAATTCAGAATACATTGTTGGTGAAAATCCCTAACCCCATCCCTCTTCTTTCTCGAACACAATAGAACCCTAAAATCCATCATCTCACCATCACCCCCGTGGCGAGTTCACTATCCCAATCTTTAGCGAATACCATTTCCAATTCGCCTCACCCACTATCTTCATTCATCTGGCGCCGACACCCTTCTGTCTTCACTTGCAGAACTAGAGCTCCCTTCAACCACATTCAGCTTCTTTCCCCATCTTAGTTGGTTCCAAAAGAATTAGGCCAGCTCACTCTCACTGTTCCCGTTATTGCTTCTAAAGACAGGAAGATGGCAAATCAGCATGACGAAGAGTGGAGGTTGGCGGCTCTTTGCAAAAGTCTGGGCAATCTATGGTCCGAGGAAAATGTGTTGCATATTCCAGGTGAAATTTCTGAAGAAAATCTGCTAGCATGCCGGAAAACGTTGTATGGAAAGTTCTTTAATAAGCCTAATGTGAACTTTAATGCATTTATCAGTACGATGAAAAAAGTTTGGCGGAATGAAAATTTTACTTGTGCTGTGATAGAGCCTGGATATTTCTCCTTTTCTTTCCAATCGGAGGCTGAAAAACAGCGAATATTAGATTCTGGGCTGTGGTCATTTTCAAGTAATTTATTAGTTCTAAAGCAGTGCGACCCCGACACCCCTAATATTTGTTATGAATTTAACCACTATGATTTCCGGGTGAATCTCTTTGGCCTGCCTTTTGGGAGAGTTACATATGAAGTTGTTAAGGAAATTGCATCAAAAATTGGAGATGTAGTGGAGGTTAAATTAGAAGCAAAAGGGAACAGTAATTACAAGGTTGGCAGGGCTAGAGTTAAGTTGAATTTAGAAAACCCTCTCAAAATTGGAGTTCTTGTGAATCTTCATAACAAAAGTTTGTGGGTAGAGTTCAAGTACGAAAGGCTTTTGCACTATTGTTATTCATGTGGAAGAATTGGGCATTATGCTACTTTCTGCAAAGAAATACCATATGAGGAGTCAGGGCTAACAGAGAACTTACCAGGTCGATTTGGACATTGGCTAAGAGCATAAGCGCAGGAGCTTAGTCCTTATGGGAAAATATTTTATGGAAAACAAAAGTTACAACCAGAAGGAGAGGAGAGTGTGCCCGAAACCCCCATTTCATCGATCCCTGAAACAGAACAACAGCAACATGATCAACCTATGCGAAAAACCCAACAACTTGGCGAGCTGGATAATGCAGAAAATTCACGCTCTAAGGAATGCAACCATACCTATCCTTCTCAAGCACTAGTAATCTTGGAAGAGAAGGGCCCTAAAAAACGAAGAAGCAGCTGCCTTGATGAGGAATCTATCATGGTGCTATATGGGGAACAGCTGAAAGAGTTTGAAGCAGAAATGGTCGACAATTTTGCAAGGAAAGGACTAAACAGAGATAAATCTAAAAGTGCCAAACTTTCATCCTAAAAAAAAAAAAAAAGGAAAACGATTCTGCCCTTATGGTGCTCAAACATCTAAGACAGCAGTGGTTGATACCACTCAGCTAGTGGAAACCCCCATTCGTGTGGCAAACAAATCTGATCAATGGGCTTTGGTGGCTAGCCCTAATAAGCCACCGACTCATCCATGAAGATTTTAAGCTGGAATTGTCAAGGGTTGGGCACTCCCATGACAATTCAAGCTTTGAGAGTCCTAGTGACTCAGGAAATGCTCAATATTATCTTTCTTATGGAAACTAAAAATCAGGAGCAAAAGGTGTTAAGATTATGGTGGAGACTTAATTTTTAGCACAGTTTCTTAGTGAATCCAGAAGGTACAGCAGGGGGTTTAACAATTTTTTGGGATGACTAGGTACTCCTTTCCATTGATTCTTGTACGGAAAATGTTATATTCACTCAATGCCAACTACAAGCAAACAACCAGCGAATGCACATCACATTTATACATGCTCCGAATGAATTTTAGGAGAGAATTATGTTATGGGAGAATATTCATAGAGAAAGTCTACGCTATCATTTACCTTGGTTGTGTATGGGCGATTTTAACGAAATCCTATATCACTAGGAAAAAGTGGGAAAGAAAAGAGCAGAAACTTACCGGTTTACGGTATTCAGAGACTTCCTGCATCAATGCTCTCTGCTGGATTTGGAATGTAAGGGGTGTGCTTTTACCTGGACAAATAATAGAGAATGAGAAAATCTGGTCAAGAATTGTCTAGACAGAGTGTTATGCAGTTCAGAATGGCATATTACCTATCCCACTGTAGAATGCATAGCCTTATTAGCCGTTGGTTCTAATCACACCCCAATCATTCTTTCGATAAGCCCACCGAAAAAAAAAGGAAGGGGAAGAGCTTTAAATACAAAGCCTTCTAGTCGGAGGAGGAGGAATGTGTGAATCTTGTTAGGGGCACCTGGGCATAATCTGCCTTCCAACATCTTAATGTGGTGGAGAAATTGCAGATTGTGTCAAAAAAGTTGTTAAAATGGAGTCATAACAGATTTACCAATGCTAAAAAGAGGATTATTTGGCTGAATAGTGAACTGCAACATTTAAGGAACAGCACAAGAGTACCTCAAGAATGCAAGGCAGCAAAGGAGTTAATAAAAGAGATTGACCAGTTGTGGAGACAAGAAGAAATGTACTGGGGAATGCGGTCAAGAATTAATTGGTTAAAATGAGGGGATAAAAACACCAAATTCTTCCATGCCACAACCATTCAAAGGAGAATCAGAAACCAGATTTCATTGCTGAAAAATACATAAGATGTTTGGGTGCATGAGGAACAACAGTTAAAAGAGATGACGGGTACATATTTTAAAAAGCTATATGAGTCGTCGGGCCTCGAGATTTTCAGCCCCTTCTACAACAAATTCTAGCTTCGGTGGATGCGAGAATGAATCAACGCCTGGTAGAATCTGTTAGTATGGAGGAGATCATGACAGCTATGCAACAATTAGAAGCCAATAAAGAACCTGGACCAGATGGCATGCATGGACTTTTTTTCATAAAGCATTGGCCAGATATTTGTCGGGACATATTTACAGAAATACAAAATTTCTTCACTACTAGTTACCTTAATCCTGACATGAACAGAACACTTATAACCCTTATTCCCAAAATCCCAAATCCAAAAAAGTTAGAACAGTTCCGCCCCATCAGCCTTTGTAATTTTATTTATAAAATCATCTCAAAAGTGCTGACTAACACATTAAAACCTTTGCTACCACACCTCATTGCAGAATAACAGAGTGTTTTTGTGGGGGGAAAGCAAATACAAGACAATATATTGATTGTACGGGAGGTTCTCCACAGATTACGAACTTGGGAGAGGAAAAAGAAGTTTCAAGCAATCTTAAAGTTAGATATGTATAAGGTGTATGATTGGATTAAATTGGATTTCCTTAGAGCGTGCTTAACTAAAATGGGATTCTACGAACAATGGGCACAATGGGTGATGCTGTGTGTTTCAATAGTTACATTCAGTGTAAATTTTAATGGGGAGTTCCTACCTTCTTTCAAGCCAACAAGAGGGATTCAACAAGGTGACCCATTATCCCCATATCTTTTTATATTAGTGGCCAATGTTCTATCTTCCATGATGAAAAAAGCAATAGATGATGGCACACTTAGAGGAATTAAGATGAACAACAGCTGCCCTACTCTCTCACATTTGTTATTTGCGGATGACTCTATTTTCTTCGTCAATGGCACAACCTTAGAATGTCAAAATCTGGCGGCTATCCTACATTAATATTGCTTCACTTCTGGTCAAGCCATTAATCTCAATAAATCTGGCATATATTTCAGCAAATTCTGCCCTACTACTTTGAGGAGGAACATGGCCACTGAATTGAGAGTCCTAGAGATTGAGAAAATGGGGAAATACTTAGGAATTCCCTCGGATTGGGGCACCTCGAAGAAAGAAATGTTCGCTTGGATCCTAGTGAGAGTTAACAAGAAGCTAGAAAGCTGGAAGGAAAGTTTGTTATCAAAAGCAGGGAAGGAGATTTTAATAAAATCAGTGGTATAGGCTATCCCTCAATATGCCATGTCCATCTTCAAGATCCCAATTTCTATTAGCAAAGCTATTGAGATGAGGATCGCTAATTTCAGGTGGAAAACGAATAGTAGACATGCTGGAATACATTGGAATAAATGGGAATCCTTGAAACTCATAAAGGAATAGGGGGGCCTAGGCTTTAAAGATCTAATAGCTTTCAATACAGCTGTACTGGGAAAACAAGCGTGGCGCATCTCACAAAATCCTCAGTCCCTACTGAGTAAAGTAATGAAGGGTTTGTATTATCCACAAGGTGAATTCTGGAAAGCTGAAAAAGGCTCTCGTCCTTCATGGGGTTGGCAAAGTATAACTCGGGGAAGAGATTCTATCATTCCACGTATTATGTACTTAGATGGGAATGGAAAAGAACTCTCAATAAGAGAGGATACATGGTTAAAGAATGGCCCTATGGGTGGCCCAACAACTAGAAATGAACCAATTCAAGTGGTAGATCTAATAGAACAAGGGACTGGAAAGTGGAATGAAGAGAAGGTGGAGTCGATGTTTGATGAAAGAACCGTGAGGGAAATACTCGCTACCCCTATTGGTTTGACTAATTCAAAAGACAAGCTGGTCTGGATGAACACTAAATTTGGTACTTATTCAGTGAAAAGTGGCTATTTTACAACAAGAGAGAACCCATCTAGTACATGCACTACAGCAGCAACCTCATCGCATCAAACAAATCCAGCTCTCTAGAAATACATTTGGCATTCTCAAATCCTACCCAAAATCAAACTATTTCTCTGGCAAGCATGTCACAATGCGCTACCTACAAGGGAGAATTTATATAGGAGGAAGATAGTACGTGATCCCTTATGCTCCATTTGCAATAAGGAAGCTGAAACCACTGAACATATCCTACTACTTTGCCCATGGACAGCTCAAATATGGAGAGCCGCACCCCTGAAATTACAATATCTAGATTTGGGTTAACACGGTTTGATGACTAGCTATATAAGCTTAAAACCAATCCCACACATACCAAGTTTGACCAAGTTGCTGCTATTCTCTGGAGTATCTGGAAGGACCAGAACCAGCACATCTTCAGCCACCGTCCCCTGTACCTGCAGCACACATTATTCCAAGCGTATGCTTTGTTTGACAACCTCATATTTTCAAGCCATCTACAAGCAATTGAATAGAAGAATGAAACTACACATGCTAGATGGCAACCTCCTCCTTCTAACACGCTAAAAATCAACATAGATGCATCTTTCACCCAACACAGCGAAGTGGAAGCGGCGATCAAAGAAGAACTGCGACTGGGCAAAAGCAGAGCAGTAATCGCGTGTATTCGTAGGGATTCTAGAGGCTATCTTGTTGATGGCTTCGCGAAAATCGTGGACGCTTCTTCGGCTACACAGGCGGAAGCTCTTGCTCTCCTCGAAACCCTAGATCTTCTTTCCAACCAAGCGAAACTCCCTCTGTAAGTACATTCTAACTGCCTCCCACTCGTGCAAGCCATAAGGTCTTCAACAGAACTGAACTGGCAAGTGAAGCCTCTTCTGGACCAGGCCCAAGACAAGCTGAAGAAGTTCTAGAATATTTCCTTGGCCCATTGCAACAGAAACGCAAACCGGTCAGCAGATTGGCTTGTAAAAGCATGTCGTTTAAATTATCTTCCCTATAATTGGTTGTCTAATCCCCCGCCCGGTCTACTAGACTTATTATGGACCGATGCTTTTGATGTATTTCCTCAAAAATTGGCTAAGTAAATCTATAGTAATCACATTTCAGATTAAAAAAAAAAAAAAAAAGTCTACCTGATCAATTTAGTCAATTAAGCCCATTGACTCACTAAACTTTGAATTTCTAGAACACAATATCATGTAACAACCTATCATCAAACAATCACTTACCAATTTCTACACATGATTCTCAGAACATGCATCATTCTAAGTCTATATTCAACATGTCAGCAACATTATTAGCCATTATTAACTCAACATATGCAATTGGCCATAAACATCCATCCTCCATCATCATAAAACTAAGTTCAATAGAGACTAACCTTGTTATTGGACTTTGCAATGCTCGATCGAGCTGATTGGTCGTTGTATCCCCTCAATAAATTTCACGAATCAGCCAATAATAGTCCGGCCACTCTATGAATCAATGAAGTAAAGGATAGTAGGAGAAATAAACTCAATGAAATTAACTAAGCAATTAAATGAAATCAATTGATTAAAGAGAATCCGTTGGACGAATCGATGAACTTCGGCTACCGAGACTTCAAGGAAAATATGAAGATGAGTGTCGCAAGTTGAGGGAGGCCAATGCACGCTAGTGCAAATTAGCCAAAACCGGATACAGTTGATTTAACACTATCCAACTCCAATATAAATTTTGACAAAACCACAATCATTTAGTTTAATTTGACCAAATTAGTGAGCATACGGTATCAAATTCAAAGACGAAATTCCCTAATTGACCCAATTACGCTTGACCTATTCTAGACTAGCATTCAATTTGATCAATGGAGGTTCAATTTGCAATCTTCTACATTATTCAAACTAGTAAGTACTCCACTTGCTCCTCATTTTAGATTATTGGCTAATTTATGTCCACAAATAAATGAGGATATAAAATATGTCACATATTCCATACTCTAACGTAGTTGGTAGTTTTATATATGATATGGTTTGTACTTGACTTGACATTTCACATGTTATCAGTGTGGTAATTAGATATTAAACATGCATAGGAAAAATTTATGGGGAAGCTATGAAGTGGATTTTGACGTAGTTGAAGGGTAATTTTGATTTTAGTTTAGAGTTTGAGAAAACTAATGACACTCTTACAAGATATGTTGATTTCGATTATACTAGTGGCATTGACAAGAGATCTTTGATTGGGTACATCTTTACTATTGGAGATTGTGTAGTATGTTGGAAATTTACTTTATAACATATGATTGCTCTGTCTACTATAGAGGCGAAGTATATGGCTATTATAGAGGCCGTTAAAGATGAGACATGGTTAAGAGACTTATTTGGAGAGCACAATGTGGATCTTGGCATGACTATTTCCATAGTGATGGTCAAACATCTTGCTAAAGATCAATGGTATCATGAGAGGACATAGCACATTAATGTGTGGTATCACTTTATTCAAGACATTCTTATTGATGGCTATATCAAGGTATTGAAGATTGGTACAAAAAACAATCCAGTTGATATGTTGACGAAGCCCTTGCCTATTGCCTAATTCAATTATTACTTGGAATTTTTTAAAGTTTGTTGTACCTGAATTTTACTCTAGAGAAAGGAGAAGATTGTTCATTGCTTATGTAGAATTTAAGCCAAGGTGGAAATTTATTGAATATGTCTTGAATTATGTGTAGGCTTGAGCTAATGTTAGGGCTTGAGAGCAATGTAAATATTTTTTTCCTCGAATGATTAGATTAAGATATTGAGATAGAAAAAGTCTTAGGTTTTTGAGCCATTTTTTGTAATTCTTGAAATTTTATAATGGATTTTGCTTTTCCACTTTCCCTAGTTTTTGCCGCAAGGATTTCCATGTAAATTTGCTTGTTCTTTTTCTTCTTCTCAGCTTTAATTTCGTTGTAATTTTCGTATCAGTCGTTACAAATTCTAAATGAGATACAAAAAAACTATTAAGAAAACTAAACCAACCATATCAAGAAGTGCGAGAGGCACCTTAATGCGTCATGAATTAGTAAACTCTACACGAGGAAGCAATGTCATAGAAAATTGACATTTATTTATTCTTTGTTTTTCTAAATTTAGGTAAAAATAAAGTCTTAACCTTATGGAAAAAATGCCTAATTGAGTATAAATCTCGCACGTGAAAAATCACAAGACTTTCTTAATTATACGTCTATTGACAAAAGATTAAGGAAAAATTTAAATAAGAGCTTGAAGTGGACCTTATTTCAAATAATAGTTCAAAGTGCACTTATTTTTTCAAATAAAGATATGAAGTGAATCATGTTTCAAATAAAAGCTTGAAGTAGCTATGTTAATTTCAAAGAAGAGCCTTCTTTTCGTTCTTTACCTTTTTTTTAAAAAAAAAATTTCCTTTTCTTCTTTTTCCCTTTTTATTATTGTTTTCTTTCTTCTTCATTGGTGATCGATCTCAAGTGGTGGCTAAAGCTTGGAGAGGGCTAGGCAAGGGATAGCCTCGCTAGATCTAAGCGAGGCAACCCTCGCTCGCAACAGGTGAGGGTTGTAGCCCTTGCTTAGTGGCTGGTGAGAGTCATCAGGCCCTCGTCGGAAAGTAAAGAAAAAAAGAAAAAAATTAAAATTAACATTGTCTTTAGAGGAAAAATGCCCTTGATCGGCAGAAACATTTAGCTATAGCCAAGTCTTTATTTGAAACAATCATGACCACTTTAGGCTCTCATTTGACATAAGAATAAAAATATACGTTGTTGATTTATTTTTGTAATCAGTACAAGCAATCAGTTTTAGGAAAAATATTTTTAAATTATTCATCTTCCACGAAAGATCTGGAACAAGTGACATCAAGTCGGTTCACAAAATAATAATAATAATAATAAATGATGTTATTTATATTAAATGCGGAAAAATGCAGCCTAGCATAAGAATGCAAGACCGTGCAATAAAAATATTCATGATTAGGTGTCAAATTATGTCATTGTCAATAGATTTGATCTTTAATTTTCATGAAACGCACGAGAGTTTTTTGGGCAAAAATTTAGGTGTAAACACAAACCGGTCGCCTTGGTGATCGTATGTCTAATCATAGGGCTACTGAAGGATCATCCCTTCATATTCCTACACCCCCAACTTGAGATAAAAACGCCACTAGTAGCGTGAGTAATCGCATTTTTCATCAAATTATTGTGATGGAATGAATCAGGTTACGTAAATTTCATATAGGACTCATCATGTAAATCTTAAGACAAAAGTGCATTAAGCTTCCACATGATTTCTCCTCAAGTCATTCTTTAACTAAATCTTGATTGAAAAAAGTACAATTACTTTGTACTTTTAGCGAAGATTTTCCTATAATCAAGATCACAAGAAGTTTTATAATTTATAATCCATCATGTATAATCATGCATGCATCATATTTGACATTATGAAACTTGAAATATCAAGAGGTGAATTGTGACTGCTCAAATGAGGAAAGAAGAAAACATTGAAAAGAAAACTAAAACTCTGTAAATCTTTTTTTTTTTTTTGCTTCTTTTTTGGTATCCAGGATCCGGTCTAGCACAACCTTGCGGGTGCTCACAGCCTTCGAGGGCCCGACAGGCCCAATGGCGACCACCGACTATACCTAAAGGGGAGCTGGCCCAGAAATCCACCATCAAGGCTCCCCACTTAAGACGTTAGCGACTGAAGATTCGAACTCGTTCCCTCGGCGATGAAGTAGTAAAGTGCAAATCATCACGGCCACCCACCGGTGGGTAAAAAGCGACATTTCCGTCGGTTTTGCTCGTCGATCACACTCATGCCTCTCCCGACCCCACGCGATATACGGATGAGGGACGGCCCGGGCCGCGCGCACATCGTGATTCTTGCTCGACCGGTACACGAGTGCGGGCAAGAGTTTCCCTCCGATGAGCACGTGAGAAGAGCGTGAGCCGGCCCCGACAAATTGGAATTTCCCCAATCTCGCGGGCCCCGTAATCCACCCCCGTAAAGAGAGTTACCTTATCGTTATCTCCTTTATCCCCGTAAAGAAAATCACCCTGATGAGGGACGGGAATGGCAGACACATCGTGGGAAGTCCACCGCGGGCGGCGGATGGTAATCGAAGCTCCTCTCTCTCTCTCTCTCTCTCTCTCTCTCTCTCTAGCCGAAAACATGAGGAGTAGCGAGACCATCATCGCTGTCTTCCGCCTCTCTTTGCGTTGTTGGTCTTCTTGTACTTGCTGTCGTCTCCGTCCTTGTACTTGTTGTCGTCTCCGTCAGACGTCCGCGCGTCGGTCGGAGAAGGAGAGAGGATGCCCGACGTCGTCGGGTACGGATACACAGTCGGGTCCATGGCCGCCGATGCGTCGGGAACAGCGTTGACCGCCGAGCTCAGCCTCATCAACGCGACCACCGTCTACGGGCCTGACGCCGAGAGCCTCCACCTTGTTGCCAGGTCTTATTTTAGCAATGTTTTAAGTATATTTGCTAGATTCATTTATACAATCGACATATATGCGCAAAAAATAAAAATTGTTAGTTATATGTATATGAATTTGAAATCATTCTATTGTAAAAATTTTTAATTAAACAATGAAAGCAAATATTAGTAATAATACACAATAAGAATTCATAGTATGAATATACGTAAAACAAGGAGAAAAATATTTCGATTTTTCAAATTATCCTAAGAAGGTTGTTGCTGGAAAGAAAATAATCAAATTTCGATATTGAAAAATCTGCAAGGTTAAATGAAAATGTTAATTTATATATATATATTATTTGCAAGATATATAGTTAAGTATATTTTAATGGGTAATTTTTGTTGATGTCATCATGGTTCTCCTTCCAGCTTCGAGCGAGCGGTCGTCTTCGGGTCCGGATCACAGACGCTGACCGCCGTCAATGGGAAGTCCCCGACGACCTCATCCCTCGCCGACCTCCCTCCCATCCATACCAAACCCCGACTCCGCCGCCGTCCCCCTCCGGCTCTCACCACTACTTCTCCGGCGCCTCCTCCGACCTAGTCTTCAACCTCCGCAACACCACCCCCTTCTCCTTCCCCGTCTCCCGCTGCTCCTCCGGCGACGTCCTCTTCGACACCTCCGCCTCCGACCCCTCCGCCTTCCTCGTCTTCAAGGACCAGTACCTCCAGCTCTCCTCCTCCCTCCCTCCCGGCTGCTCCTCCCTTGTTGGGAATATCGGATTCCCAAAAATCGGATTCAACACTAAATCGAACCCCTAAAACGAATGCGGAAGACGAGCCCATGAATAACATGTATCACCGATCAAAAGTTACACTACATAATCGAGCGTACCTTATTATCCACAGATTAAACACCAACGTTGAAGTTCGAGGAAGGATCTGATCCCGGTCTACCAAGGAGCCTACTATTGGTTCAAAGGGGGGGACGAGTTACGTTGGTTTTTGGGAGAGGGAGAAAAGAAAAGCGTACGTTTTTTCCAAAAGGTACATTCTCTTTTTCTTTTCTCCCCTTAAATACGTCTTCTCCAAAAGACGTGTCCCTTCAGCAAAAGACGTCCCTCCAAAAGTTACAACTATTCAACGTATCCCTCCATCCATGAGCCCTATTTTTGTGGGCCAGGCTTTTAAGCCCAACATGGGCAGGCGGGCCAACTTTGGCCCATAACATTAATAATTAAAATCATCATCTCCCACTCGCACATGGTGGGCCGAACAGGATCCTTTTTACCTCTCTTCAACATTCATACCGGTGAATAATTCGTGCGACCCGCATACTTTGAGAGCTCGTTACCATACATCTGTTAGAAATATATAGTAGCTCATAATGGGCATTACACTCTGAGTAGATTTAGTATGCAGTACCCTAGATCGATCGATCACATTTATATCTCTATTGATCTCTTTTAAACAATGATATATATATTGTATTCACAACTATGATTATCCCAAAGACAGTCATAATTGGTTGACCAGTGAATACAAAACTACAATGTGATTCTCCAAATTCGATATTTTCCTTCAAACTCTTAATTTTCAGTTCAGCTTGCTTTTCTAGAAATGTCCCATTAGATTGAATCAACTCATGACCATTGGCAACATCCTAAAATAGCAACACTAAGAATAAGTAAAAGTCATGAGGGCACTAAAATTGAGGAACTCTTTTCCTCAAGAGTCTCACACGGCATAAAAGTTAAGATCAAACTTTTGACACTCTTATTGGTCGTCTCATGCATACGTAGTATGAAATACGTATTACGGTATTAACTCATTTCCCATGGAGCGTATGTCTACACCTTTAATACCATACAAATGATAGTTCAGACATACCCAATGTCTAACTTGAGTTCACATATCTACTCATTCACAAAATTCATCAGAACTCACATCTGGCATCATAGACAGATAAAGTAAAATATGTGGGTTATTTTACTTTCGGACATAGTAAATATTATGTCCTCATCTTAACACCCAGTTAAGGCGACAAATATATTTTAAGCTTGAGCTCTCGATTATCACCTAGATAATAAGCTTAAAAACAGTCTCATCTATATTTATCACACAGTAAATAGAGGCGATTACTCGTGTGAGTGAGCTAATCTTTTATCTGTCCGACATACGTTCTCAACTTAATGTAATGCACTGAATATTAAGATGCATAAAGATCAAACAAAGATTCATAGGCATTAATAATGAAAAACACAAGTTCATTAATATGAACAACTCAGGGAAATTACAATATCCAATACATCAGACTCTACGCAATCCTAGAGATTTTACATGACCACAAAACATATCTCTAGGTATTGGCTTTGTTATAGGATCTGCTACCATTCTGTGCGTAGATATGTACTGTAAGTTCACATCCTTTCGTGCAACTATATATTTGAAAAAGTTATACTTGCTATCTATATGTTTGGTCTTGCCATGATATTTTGAATCTTTGGTGTATGCTATAACTGCTCGGCTATCACAGTTAACCAATAATGGATTCACGGCATACCCAATAACACCTAAATGATCCAAAAATCTCTTAAGCCAAACACCTTCTTGTACTATTGCTAATAATGCCACGAACTCAGCTTCCATTGTGGACAAGGCTATACACGTTTGTTTCTTACTGCTCCAACATATGGCGCCATTATTTAGTAAGAAAACAAATTCAAAGGTAGATTTCATTTCATCTAAATCTCCTCCCCAATCAGCATCTAAATAGCCTTCAAGTCGCAGATCCTTTCCTTGATAACTCAGCGTATAATCAGCAGTTCCCTTTAGATACATTAGTATTCTTTTAATGGTTTTCCAATGTACTTGACCTGGATTAGATTGGTATCTACTTACCATTCCAACTGCAAAACATATGTCAGGTCTTGTACACATCATAGCGTACATCAAGCTCTCAATAGCACTAGCATAAGGAACATGTTTCATTTGTTCCTTCTCTTGTGGAGTCCTTGGACACAGTCTATAGCTCAATCCTTCACCTTTTGCAATAGGAGTGTCTATGGGTTTACAATCTTGCATACGAAATCGCTCGAAAACCTTATTTATATATGTTTCTTGCGAAAGAGATAACAATCTCTTCGAACGATCTCTTGAAATCTTAACTTCAAGAATGTATGCAGCATCATCCATATCTTTCATCTCAAAGTTGGAAGATAACCAACTCTTCACAGTATTTACAAACTCCATATTGCTTCCGGTAATTAGTATATCATCAACATATAATGATATGATCACAAATTGATCTTTGGATCTTTTGATGTATACACAATGATCCTCATCTATCATTGTAAAATCATATGCCATTATGGCATTATGAAAACATATATACAATTGTCTTGACGACTGCTTAAGGCCATATATCGACCTCAAAAGTCGACATACATTTTCTTCTTGGCCCTTCATTATGAAACCAGCAGGTTGTTCCATATATATTTCTTCCTCTAATTCTCCATTGAGGAAAGCAGTCTTTACATGCATTTGATGTAACTCAAGATCCATACTAGCCACTATTGCCAGAATAATGCAAATCGAGGTAAATCTCACTACAGGAGAAAATGTTTCTTCATAATCAATTCCTTCCTGTTGATTATACATCTTCGCCACAAGGCGAGCCTTATGCCTTTCTATCAAGCCATCAACTTTTCGCTTTTTTTTTAGAACCCACTTGTTCCCAATAACTTTGCGTCCTTTTGGAAGATCAACCAGTTCCCAAACTTGGTTTGACTTCATTAACTCAATCTCCTCTTCCATTGCATGAATCCATTTTTCCTTACTATGGCAATTTAGAGCCTCATTAATATTTCTTGACTCATCCTCATCCTGCGGAGCAATCATAAAAGTTTCCCCTTAATGTCAAAACGTCGACGAGGAATACTTTTGCGACTTGTTCGCTGTATGGGAGATTGTACACTTTACACATCATTCCTCATTATGCTCCCACTAGGATTAGATAATAATGATGTTGTCTCATCATGTGGTTGTAATTGAGAATGAGTTGAGTTCAATTCATCACTTCTCATATTACTCCCACTTGGACGAACTCCATTAATATCATTATCTTGATCCAAGGTTTCAAATAGGGAGTAATATTCACCTATTTCGCTCTTCTTAGGAAATTCATTCTCTAAGAATGTGACATCCCGTGATTCAAATTTAGTTATACTCCCATTTTCTTGCTCACCTATGAACACATACCATTTCGAGTGTTCGGAGTATCTTATGAAAATACTCTTCTTTCCTCTGGGACCCAATTTCCCAAACTTGTGAGAGGGCTCATGAGTATAGGCAGCACAACCCCATGGCTTAAGAAAACTTAAGTCCGGTTTTCTACCTGTTCATAACTCATATGGAGTGGAAATAACTGATTTGGAAGGCACTCGGTTAAGTATATAGGCAGCAGTTAACAACGCATCACTCCAAAAAGTAATAAATAAGTTAGCATGCGCCATCATGAACCTAACCATTTCCAATAGAGTTCTGTTTCTTCTTTCCGCAACACCATTCTGTTGATGAGTATATGGAATAGACAACTGTCTTTCTATTCCTTTTTTATCACATAATTTTCTGAACTCATCAGATAAATATTCTCGACCTCGATCGGATCTTAATACTTTTATTTTCTTGTCTAATTGATTTTCTACCAAGTTCATAAACTTTTTGAAACAACTTAATACTTCAGATTTATGAGAAATCAAATAGACATGTCTGAATCGAGTATAATCATCTATAAAAGTGATGAAATAAACAGCCCCATGCCTTCCTCTCACATTCATTAGACCACAGACGTCAGAATGGATTAAATGCAGAGGAAATTCAGCTCTTTTACCTTTTCCAAATGGTTTCCTTGTCGTTTTCCCTACTAGGCAATAACTCACATATGGGCAAATCGACCTTTTCAATGTTGCCCAACTAGCCCTCTTTGGCTAGTCTATTCATACGTTGTTGGCCAATATGACCAAGTCTAGCATGCCACACATTCACATCATTATCATATGAAGTGGAAGACGTGAAAAGGGAATAACAAACATTGACATCACCACAGTCAATATTCAGTACAATAAAACCATCCGGAAAATGACCACTACCATAGTAGTTTGTATCCAAATATAAATCTATACCGCTATTATGGAAGTTCACACTAAAACCAAGCTTAACCAATACCAAAACAGACACTAAATTCCGACGAATCTCTGAAGCATACAATACATCATGTAGGAATAAAGTGCGTCCACCACGCATATTTAGTTGGTAGGTGCCAATTCCTTTTACTTCAGCTCTGGAGTTGTTTCTCACATAGATTCACTTAGTTCTAGTTGGTACTCGTCGGAATTCCATGAATGATTCTCTATCCTTTGCTACATGGTCTGTCGCTCCTGAATCTACAGTCCACAAAGGATTAGATTCAGTTAAGAACACATAACTTGACACATTAGCAAAGCTCTTAAGAGTACAAGGGGTGAGTACCTTCTTTGACTCGCGATAGTCGCGAGCGTAGTGACCCTTCTGGTCATAGTTGTAACACTTCACCCTTGAAATACTCTTCACTTGAGGACGTTTTTCTCTCTTATGTTGGTCAACTCTTGGTTTCTTGCAAGGACTTGATCCCCTGCATTTCCACATATTGAACGAATCAATGCGCTTGCGCTTAGAGCTTGAAGCTCCTTCTGAGCTGGAAGCAATATAGCAAATATGTGTTTCCTTCTCAAATGCCTTGAGGCAGTCCTCTGCTAGCTCAAGGTGGCGCACAACATTCTCAATTTCTTCCATAACATGGTCAAGAGCTTCTAGTGCTTCTTGCTATTCAAGCACATATTGAATTTTCATATTTAATATTTCATAGTTATTGCCATTGAGTTTTTCACCTTTGTTCAGCTCGGCAACTATGCTCTTTGTGGCTGAAGCCATTGATCTGAACACATCAGACATATATGCACGAATTATTAATGCCTATCATTTATGCATCCATTTTGCACAGACCCATCATATTAATGAACAATTTCAAGTAAGGTTTCAGAATCTAAGGGTTACTATGTTTCCAATCATCCTCCAAAAATCCTAACTTAAAACTATCATTAATATAATTGTCTTATGCAAAATAAATTCTATGAAGTTACAAAAACTTCTATGAACTACCCACATCAGTCAATAATAACATAAAGCAAATAATATTTGACATCCAATAGAATAATAATGCTTTCACATAATACAACTATCAACTACACTAAGTAATATATACAGAGGAAAATATCAACATAGAAAGAGATATTTACACCAAAAACATCTCAAACTAATCTAGAAAATAAATAGGGAAAATCATTGCTAATTTATTAGTCAAAACATCTAAGAAATCTGAAGGCACATTTGCCAACCATGGAAAAACTTTTGGAGAGCTTTCATGTTGCCTCCAAGGCGCATTTACTCTGCGCCATGTGGCACTCAATCTAAGGGTTGAAGTTTTGGTTAACTCAATCTTATAGTACTCTCTTACAAAAGCTACTACTAGCCTCCTATAACTCGGGACTACGTTGACCTCCCATAGGCGATCTAACACTGCTTGCCATTCCAGATGATTTCCTGTATCATCTGATTGAGCCTGACCACATGTGATACTAAATCACCGGCATGCCACCGATAATTAGCTAACTCTGTCATCAGTCTTTTAAGTCTTGCACTTCCTTCGTCCGTTCTCGAGAATGCAAGTATCCGTGCATAACGCATCATAGTTCCTGCAATAAATGCAGAACTAAAAATGGATCACTTATAATCAATAATGAACATAAGGGAAAATATATAATTTTCCATGATTCATGCAACAAATGCATAATAAAAAATGGATTACTTATAACCCACATAGACATAATTGAAAAAGAAACATACTTTTTTTCCTTTTTTTTTTGGGTCAACGGTCAACGGTTGGAGTCAACGGGCGGCGAGTCGGGCCGGATCGCCCGGTCAGGCCGGTCGGGCAAACCGACCAGCACGTGCCGCGCGCGTGCGTAGGCTGACGTCACGCAAACGTCAGCCGACGAGTGCGCGGCGCGCGCTAGCCTTCCACGCGTGTGTCACACGCGCCTTCGGCCGAAACGGCGCGTGCGTCGCACGTGCCTACGGGGGACTGAATCGGCGCGTGCCCGGCGGCGATTCACCACTCATTTTTCTAGTCTCGACGAGGGCTTCGATTCTACGCTTTTAGAAAAAAAAATTTGACTTACACAGAAAAAAAAAAAAAAAAAAAAAAAAAAACGGGGTGAACATAATCGGGTGTCGGGATTTTTCCACCCCTTATCGGTGTCGGTCGATTTTTCACGAAAATTCAATCAAAAATCATTCATAAACATGAAATGGGTCAGGAAAACATGAACTAGGGCTCTGATATCAATGTTGGGAATATCGGATTCCCGAAAACCGGATTCAACACTAAATCGAACCCCTAAAACGAATGCGGAAGACGAGCCCAGGAATAACATGTATCACCGATCGAAAGTTACACTACATAATCGAGCGTACCTTATTGTCCACAGTTAAACACCAACGTTGAAGTTCGAGGAAGGACTGATCCCGCTACCGTGGAGCCTACTATTGGTTCAAAAGGGGGACAAGTTACGTTGGTTTTGGGAGAGGGAGAAAAGAAAAGCATACTTTTTTTCCAAAAGGTACGTTCTCTTTTCCTTTTCTCCCCTTAAACACGTCTTCTCCAAAAGATGTGTCCCTTCAGCAAAAGACGTCCCCCCAAAAGTTACAACTCTTCAACGTATCCCTCCATCCATGGGCCCTAATTTTGTGGGCCAGGCTTTTAGGCCCAATATGGGCAGACGGGCCAACTTAGGCCCATTACATTAATAATTAAAACCATCATCCCTCTACGGGATGGGAGAGCACACGAAGCCATCGCTCCGACTCCTGCCCAACCAAACCCTTACTCTCTGGAACGCTGACATCCGTAGTTTGAACCTCGATGTCAACTTGTACAGGTCGCATCCGTTTTAGATGGACATCAAGTCGTCCGTTGGCGACGGGAGCAGAGGAGTTGGGGTGGGCATGAGCCATGGCGTTCTGTTGCTGAACAGCAATGGCATGGACGTGGTGTACACTGGCGATAGGATCACTTACAAGGTGATCGGTGGTGTGTTGGATTTGTATTTCTTCCCCGGGCCATCACCGGAGGCGATCATGGAGCAGTACACCAAGCTCATTGGCCGGCCGACCCCGATGCCATACTGGTCCTTCAGTATATGGTTTTGATGAGTTTCTTTCAAATGTTGCTGCTTACATTTTGATGAATTTGGTTCCACTATTGCTCATTGACTTCCGTAGCTTATTTTGCAATCACTGTGAGATTTCGAGCATGATTATGTAGTGGGGTAGTATCTAGCATAATGAAGATGGAATTGAAGATTTTATTGCCATTGACTTGCTTTATGAGCTTTTTTAATTTTCTCACGGAGATGACACTAGTCAGACTGTGCATGTTATGCTCAATAGGGAACAAATCTTAAAGGCGTGTTATTATCCTTTGAAAACCACTGTTTCCTGACCCCCGGCTGATCCTACCATAGTTTTCACGGATGTTCAAGAAATGTGGTCGCTTTCCTGGTATATATTGCTAGGCGTAGATCAGTTGTAATGTTTGATTCACGGTAGATGGCTTCTTCTGCATGTGTTACTTGACTAGTTTGAAATGTTAGTTCTACTGATAAAGTATCATTGATTTACTTTCAAGGATTTCATCAATGCCGGTGGGGTTACATGAATGTCTCAGACTTAGAGGGCGTGGTAGTTGGTTATGAAAAAGCTAATATTCCACTGGAAGTCATGTGGACCGACATTGATTATATGGATGCAAACAAGGACTTCACTCTTGACCCTATCAATTTTCCGATGGAAAAGATGAAAGAATTTGTCAGCAGCCTTCACAAGAACGATCAAAAGTATGTCCCAATACTTGATCCAGGTATGCTGGTGCCGAAATGCTTGTGTTTGAAACTTGGTCTTTTTATTTCTTGCAAATTGCCATCTTAATAATACTTTCCTTTTCTTTTGAATGGGTGATCTTTAACAGGCATTAGTGTGAACGAGACATATGGGACCTACATCAGGGGGATGCAAGCCAACATCTTCATCAAGCGTGAGGGAGTGCCATATTTAGGTGTTGTTTGGCCAGGGCCAGTGTACTTCCCTGACTTCCTTCACCCATCTAGTGAGAGTTATTAGGGTGGGGAGATAAAGAGGTTTCACGATGTTCTTCCATTTGATGGCCTATGGATCGACATGAACGAGTTGTCCAACTTCAATGATTCTCCGCCTCTTCCTTCCACTCTTGACAATCCTCCCTACAAAATGAACAATGCAGGAGTTCATCGGCCTATCAACAACAAAACTATTCCAGCAATATCACTTCATTTTGGCAATATTTCATATTACAATGCTCATAACCTCTATGGACTTTTGGAAGCCAGAGCAACAAACAAGGCCTTAGTCAATGTTACTGGTAAAAGGCCATTCATTCTCTCAAGATCGACTTTTCTAAGCTCTGGCAAGCACACTGCACACTGGACTGGAGACAATGCCGCCACATGGGATGACTTGGCTTACTCAGTTCCTGCAATTTTAAATTTTGGGCTCTTTGGAATTCCAATAGTAGGAGCTGATATATGCAGTTTCTTTGGTGACACAACCGAAGAGCTCTGCAACCGATGGATTCAGGTAAATATCTTTCATGCCTTTTCTTAATTTATATTAACTGAACTACTTGCAAGCCTTTCTTGATTTGTATTTAGACATAGGAGTTGATCAATTTTCTTCTCTTTTTTCTTAGGGGGGCGGGGAATTTTACTCCCTTTTAAAGGCATAAATAAACTACATAAATTTTCTTTAGGGTGAGGGGAAGTTAGGGTATCTTCTATGCTTGTAATTCATGTTATTTTGAATATGTCAAGTAGCGACTGAATAGAGGTGTAAATCATGTTTTTTTGTCGTACAACTTTAAGCACTTATTTTAGAGCTTTTACTGATGCAGCTAGGGGCCTTTTATTCCTTTGCAAGAGACCACTCTGAAAAGTATATTGTTCGTCAAGAGCTCTATGTCTGGGATTCTGTTGCTGCATCTACCAGCAAGGTGCTTGAGCTTCGTTATCGCTTGCTCCCGTACTTGTATACCTTGATGTATAAGGCATACAAAAAGGGGATACCCATTGCTCGGCCCCTATTTTTCTCATTCCCTGAGGATACAATGACTTACTATATCAATTTCCAGTTCTTAATTGGTAAGGGTATGATGGTGACTCCTGTGCTACAATCTGGTGTGCTACAATTTGGTGCCAATACAGTGGATGCTTATTTTCCAAGTGGAAACTGGTTCGATCTCTTCAATTACTCAAATTCAATGAGTACAGCTTCAGGAATGAATGTGATGCTTGATGCACCGCCCGATCATCCTCATGTGCATGTAAGGGAAGGTAATATATTAACCATGCAAGGAGAGGCCATGATTACAGAAGCAGCTCGGAGAACACCGTTTGAGCTGTTAGTTGTGGTTGATGGGAATGGGAATAGCTCAGGACAAGTGTTCTTGGATGACGGAGAGGATGTTAAAATGGGAGGGGAAGGAAATAAGTGGAGTCTAGCGTGGTTTTATTGTGAGAAAACTGGGAATGATCTTGTTGACAGATCAGAAGTTGATAATGGGGAATTCGCTCTCATTAAGAAGTGGGCAATTAATAAGATGACAATTTTAGGATTGAGAAAAGGAACTAGGATGTTGAGACTAAGGGGGCATGAGTCATACAATGATGTAGAAGCAAAATCTGGACAGAGAACAGTGAAAACAGTGGGAAAATGGAGTGATGGTGGAGAGTTTGCGATTGTTGAAGTCTCAGGATTGTCACTTTTGTTGGGAAAGGATTTCAAGTTGGACGTCATATTGAGCCAATCTTAAAACATCAGCAGGAGAAACCAGTCAGTGTGTAATAAAGAACAAAAGCATGTCTTCAATAAGTAGTTCCTTTCCAAAAGGACAAAGCAAACCAATATCAAGCCACTCTGCATCAGTCGTTATATCTGTTCCCCATTCGAATGGGAGCGTGCAGCTTCTGAATTGCTTGAGTTCCCTAGATAAAATTTCTTCTTATCTTTTCTAAGAAGAGAATTTTTTTTTTTTTTTAAAAGAAGAAAAAAATTGGGTAAAGCATGTGGTAATATTTTTGTGGCAACAGGACTGATCGACTTGACTCCAAAATTATAAGAAATTATTCAATCGAGTCTTAGACATATTGTACATGTGTGACTTTTATCTTAAAATTTTAAATTGTATCAATCTAGTCTTAAATCTTTTCGTAAAATTCAATTGTGGCTTTTTGGTCGATTTTCACTAGAAATCTCTAACGTGGCAATGTGCCATGGATCGTCGCATCAACAATTTCTATCTAAAATTAATTAGAAGGACTATACTGAAATATCATGCAAAAATTTATGACTAAATTGGTGAAATTGAAAATTTTAAAACTGAATTGATATCCGCACAATGAGTTTAGAATTGACTGGGTAATTGTCCTCTAAAAAGTTACAATAGTGAATAATATACTATTTTTCTCTCTCCTTATTTTCACTGTTATCACACCCGGGCGACCAAATGCAATTTAAAATACAGCATAAGTTCTAAGGTTTAAGATATCTTCACTTTTCACTGGAATCTATATATATATATATATGCACGTGTATTGATCTATTTATAATTTTCTTTTTTCTTTGTAAGATTTTTCAAGTTCAAATATGAGAAATGGTGGAAGGAATATTTATTATTTGCATTTAACATTTCTTAATGTCTTAAAGTTATGTTCACATTAAATATGAACTTTATTATTATTATTATTATTATTATTATTATTATTATTATGTAATATACTACTGTTTTTTGTTTCAAAGTTGATGACACGAAAGCATGGAAGAAACGAATTGAAGAAGAGAATTTCTTTGTATTCTCTCTTGATGATTTAATTACATTATTTACATGTATTTGTAGTGCGATATATGAACAATAAAAGGAAATAATGAAAGATAAAGTATTAATTGTAATCACAAATTGATTTAATTGTATCTTCGATATCAAGGCATATCTCCAACAGGTGTGTTAATAATTACAATTGTGGGAACTTTTATTTATTTTCCTTAAAAAAAAGTGAGAGATCACAATATCCGTGAAATTGACAGAATCCAGGTTTCAAGATAGTTGTGTAGCTCTAAACACACTTACTTACATGCAAAAAATTTAAATTTAACGAGATTGTCAATCTGATCAAGCACACTTGTAAGTTTGGGAATAATCAACTAATAGTTGATTTTAACTGGGCACTTTGAGAAGATTTCAAATTTAGATGTGAGCAAAGTAATTAATTTTTTGTTGAAAAATTATATTCTAGCTTTTCACTGAAACAAAGTGTGGGAACTGAATTTGTTCATTCTTGTAAGTATAGAGAGGGGTGATGAGTTCTTAACCTAGCCGAGAACTAGCCTGAAGCACTGATCTGGCTTGAGTCTGGCACTTCCCGTTCACCATTCTTGCCTTCCTCCCCCAATATATCCTCCAAGTATCAAAATCGTATATCTTTACTATTTTTGTCGATAAGTTCTCAATTATGAGAAATCCTCCAACTTACCCCCAATCAGACACCAGCGAAAGATAACACGGAAAGTGAGAAGTCGACTGGGATAAGAAATTACCTTCTCGTCCCGGAGGTATGAGGGATTGAGGATCAACTTTTTCTAGCAAAATTGAGATCTTGGCGACGACATGGCGCACAAGGCACTCATGTAGGATCAAGCGAAGATGGTGAAGTAGATGAGGGAGCAGAGTAGTTGAGAGAGGCAGTGCTCTAAATATTAAATATGACCTCCAAATAATAGGGGCTTCAGCATGACCAGTTTCCATAATGTGACGGGTGGTGCAACCTACTTGCCTAGGTTGGGGCACTCGAACTTGAACAACTCTGCCTCGTCCACTGCTGAGCAAACTCGCTCCACCGGCAAGAACAAGTGCAACATCTACTTGATTCACTTCTCCTCTGGAGTACTAATTATTAGAGATCATAACGGGGATTCAGTACCGCGACAGGGGAGAATAATAAACATAAGGCATTCTGTTGAGGATGCTTGTCTCTATGCATGAGTGTCTTAGTGCTTATGTTTTGGGATAAAATACCAATGCGACCCGGTTCCTAAATAGAATTAGTGGTTCTGATCTTAGAACCGAAAATCAAATCAATCGTTAATTTTAGGTTTTCAAAGTCAGGAACTAAGCCAGTTCTCTCTAGAACCGGCTTTGACAACTCGGTTCTAGCCGATTTAGTTAGGTTTATGAGTGGAACCGAACTCGGTGTTCACCGCTAGTAAAGGACCAAAAATGTAATTTACCTAAAAAGGATTGTATACATGAGTGCCACCTTTCACCAGCCGGTGCAGACAATCTTCCATAAGTTTTAATTGGAAGTTTGGTGGAAGGACTTAAGTTATTACCGGAGATCTTCATCTCTATTTTGAGGACGAGCGCCGTCAATTCCTCGAACTTTCTCGAGATTTTCATCTCTCTTCTATTACAATTTCTTTTCTTCTTTCTCCCTCTCTGTCCGGATTCTTTCTTTGTGTTTTCACCGATGCACCAAGCTTCTTTCTTATCCCCATTGTGGATCCATGCCGCCTCTGCTTTTCCCCATGCTTGCACCCATGCCTCTCTGTTCTCTCTGCTCTCTCGGTTTTCTCACGCTCACATTCCATCACTTCCTCAATCTCAGCTGATCTTCACTGTCATTTTCCCTCTAGTTTCTGATCTAGACTCGCTGAAAATGGCCTAAAGTGACCTAAACATCATAGTCAAATATGATTTGAGACAATGACATAAATGGTCCCTCTATTTTGACTTAGTGTGTAATATGGTCCATGAACTTTAAATTTGCTTAGTTTGGTCCATAAAACTACAACCCAATGTCTAATATTTGTTCAATATGATCCCTAAATTCTTTGTATGCATTCAATTTTAATCTGTAAATTATATGAAAATGTTCAATGTTTTCTTTCCATTAATTCAAATTCAAAATCAACATTAAATATATTCAAACAATTTAGGGACTAAATTGAATATGTACCCAAAGTTCATGAATCACATTGAACAAATTATATATTTAGGGATGACATTACATATTAAACTAAAGTTCAAAGACTATATTAATAAAACTTAAAGTTTGGGGATCACATGGTATACTGCAATGACTGCTTGCGTCATTTACCCATGCAATTTCAGTCAACAAGTAGGAGGGGAAGGTAAGGTAAGGCTAAGGACTTGAATTTTGAGACAAGGAGAGAGAGAGAGAGAGAGAGAGAGAGAGAGAGAAACAAGCTCGTATGATGGACCTTAATTGACGGAATGGGCATGGCGGACACGTTGTTCCCAAACAAAAATGTCCGTAATTTTTAAGTGCGATGAAGAGCGAGAATGAAAGATTATGCGATATGAATTTCTTGTTCGGGATCGAATTCTGATGATTCGGAACGTCGAATGCACGAAAAAAATTAAGTATCAACGGTCTCTTTCCACCTCTTTCTTTCTATGCCTTCCTGCTTTCCCTTTTGACCTAATGTACACACAATCCTTGTTCATGTCACCTCACTGGGGATCTAAAGGCCTTCATTAAAAAGTTACTTTAGTCGGCAATCACAAAATCCTAAGCAGCCACGTAAAATATGATTAGGCACACCCATTGTTTTTTTTTAAAACTATCCCAACCTCTTTTAAGCAAGGAAATTATCTTAGTTACATCCGGTTCATATGAGACTTAGACCGAGACGCACTATTAGACAAATGGTATATGCAATATGGTGCAATGGCGCGATTTGCAGATGGTTGGCGGTGGCGGTACACATTTAACAACAAAATTCTAGTAGAGTGAACCTTGCCAAAAATGGTGAGAAGGGGCATTAGCTCTAGCGATTTTCTTTGAGCATTACCAAAGGTCTTACAAAATATGCGATTTAAGTCATAACTATTATGTACCACCAACTACCGAAAAATCCAAGATTGACAAATCTGTCACGATAATTTTACCAAGATTCTAGCAGTCAAGAAGCCTCTCAATATGTAGTAATTAGGCAACAAGACACAAATTCGTTCAAAAGATTGCTCAACACATGAATCAAACGCATGATATCATGGAATACATGGTGTTGTAATTATGAGTTAATAGCTCAATAAAGTGTCTTTAAAGTTATGTCTCTTTGGCTCATGTCTGTTCAATTTTCTACATAAGTTATGTCTCTTCAGATAATGTACTTTCCGTATTTTGCAACGGCTGTGTCTCTTCAGGTCATGTCTATTAGTTTTCTACAGCATTGTACAACGTCTCAACAATCTTTAAGGCAATTTATTTACTGATTGTTTGTTGGGTTTATAAAAAATCGGGATGGCCGATAACAATCAAGTATCCAATAATGTCCAAGACATTCTAGAGACATTCTTATGGTCCATTCGACTATTGTTGTTGGAGAGATTCAAACCTTGGGGCCTGGTTTTGTGGCAATACATGCTGCGGGCTTTCACGTCAAGACCATCTATGATGATATGGGTACAACTCACGTGGTACAAGTCACGTGGTTGATCTACCCAAGGATTATTTTTCATAACAGTAGAAGTCAAATGACATATGATTCTATTTTTGGAGGGATGGTTCGGTGAACTTTGCTACCAAGCCCAACAACATGAGCTTATAACCCAAGTGGGGTCACTAAGGTGATAGGACATAGGCTCAGATCCGTTGGGCCAACCTTGCCATGGCTCTTTGCTGGCCTGCCCATTCCAAGCCGAGAGGTTGCTCATGTGAATCAGGTGAAGGCTTGGACCTTGTGTGCACTAGAGCGGAGGGTTCAAGGGCAAAAACCTCCCGCTCTAGGCAGTTGAGGACAGCAGGTCGATGCCACTTAGTCCCACCATGGCCAATGGGCTAAGTCCTACCGAATCAATAAGGTTACCATCCCACGAATTTTGAAAGTATGGAGGTGCCTTACCAAGGTGGTAATTCCTCTCCCTAAACAAATTTAGTTAGAACCTAAAACATTTGATTGCATATTCATCGGTTATGCTCAAAATAGCAAGCATACAAATTTTCGATTCACAAATTTGTAAATTTGAAAATCCATGCCAACAATATCCTAGAATTAAGAGATTCTGAATTTTGTGAGGATATATATCTTGGGAAAAAAATCAAGATGAACCTTCTCAAAAGAGACTTTAGAAAATCAAAATTTGAGAAGGATGAAGTTGAGGCCGAAGAGCCAAACTTCGAAGGAGCAAAAGGTCGCAGATTGAAAAATGTTTTGAACCTAATTTTTTGACATAGATGTTGAAGCCTCAAATGTTGTAATACGTATGATGCAATAACATCAATTAGGATATCTATTGTTATAACTTTTCTATACAATTTGCACAGATTCTAATGAACCGAAATTGACTAGTGAATATGTGTTCACGTTAGGATGTGTCTCGGTAATGTGAAAATCCTCAAAGAAAACTTCAATAGTGCACTCCACAATGGAATTTAAGTTTACTGGTTAATGTGCTAAAGAAGCAAAGTGGCTTCGAAATGTTTTAGAGGATGTTCCGTTGTGGCCAAAACCTATGCTTGTGTTATGCATTCACTGTGACAATCAAGCAACAATTGCAATGGCTAAAAATGTGATATATAACAGTAAATTTACACACATTCGTCAAAGATATAATAGTAAGGCAGTTGCTCTTAAATGGAATAATTTCTTTAGACTTTGTAAGGTCAACATAAATCATTGCGTATCTGTTAACAAAAGGTTTGTTAAAACCACGGGGATTCGCTCCAATGGCCACCCTTCTAACATGGAAGGGGGAGGTGAGGGGTTCAAATCCCCACCTTCTCAGGGGGGATGGGGTGGGGACGTGTAAGTTTTAAGAGTGGGTTTCGACTCCCACGCCCTGCAAGAGGCAGGGCAAAAGTCTGAGAGTGAGTGTAGAGTAGGAACAAAGTAGGACTGACAAAAAAAAAAACCAAAAGGTTTGTTAAGAGAGCAAGTAAATTGCATATCAAGGGGAGTAGGGTTAAAAGTCTAAACTTAATAAAGAGACTCCCACGTGGAAATCTAACCCAACAATTGGAGATCCCATGGACTAGGTTCAGTTGGGCAATGTAAATTTTGGAAACTTTAGTATGAGCATTGTCTCACATATGTATGATGCAATAGTGTTTCCAACAATGTTTTAAGAGTACATTTATATGTTTAATGATTCATATAGCTTGGACTACAATATCCTAGTAAGGTATGGATGGATATCTTTGATAAAAATATACCTATATGTGTAGAGCCAGCCGACTCTATGAAAAATCATAAAGAAAAGAAAAAGAAAAATAATTTAAAATTAACATTTTCTTTAGAGGAAAAATGCCCTTGACCGGTCTAAATATTTAGCTATAGTCAAGTGCTTATTTAAAATAGTCATGACCACTTCGGGCCCTTATTTGATATAAAATCTACTTCAAACTATTATTTGAGAACGTGATGGCACTTTAGACCCTTATCTAGAATTTTCCTAAAGATTAAAGCTTCATTTATTTCACGGAAAATAAATGGTTTGGAAAATATTTTTCAAAAAAATATCATTGCTTGAAATAATTAGTAAATGAAAAATGTTTTCATTAGTGATAAAAATTTATATCTAAGTATTTTTGTAAATGATAAAAATATATATCGTTGATTCATTTTTGTAGTCGATACAAGCAGTCAATTTTAGAAAAATATTTTTCAAATTATTCATCTTCTATGAAAGATCCGAAACGAGTGACATCAAGTCGGTTCACAAAAAAAAAGAAAATAATGAATGATATTATTAAAAGGGTCCTCAAAGATTAAATGCGGAAAAATGCAGCCTAGCATAAGAATGCAAGACCGTGCAATAAAGATATTCATGATTAGGTGTCAAATTATGTCATCAACATATTCGATCTTTACTTTTCATGAAGCGCACAAGGGTTTTCTGGACAAAAAATTTAGGTGTAAACACAGGCCAACCGCCTTGGTGATCATGTGTCTAATCATAGGGCTAGCGACGGTTCATCCCTTCACATTCCTACACAACCTGACTTGAGATGAAAAGGTCACTATTGGCGTGAGTAGCCACATTTTTCATCAAATTATTGTGATGGATAACGAATCACATTATGTAAATTTCATGTAGGAGTCATAATGTTAGATCTTAAGACAAAAGAGCATTAAGCTTCTGCATGATTTCTCCTCAAGTCATTCTTTAACTAAATCTTGATTGAAAAAAGTACAATTACCTTGTACCTTTAGTGAAAGTTTTCCAGTAATCATGGTCACAAAAAGTTTCACAATTTATAACCCATAATGTATGATCATGTATGTATCGTGTTTGACGTTAGGAAACTCGAAATATCAAGAGGTGAATTGCAATTATCCAAATAAAAAAGATAAACACTAAAAAGAAAACGAAAATTTCGTAAATCATCATTCAGCAAACAACATAAAAAAGCGACATTTCCGTTGGTTTCGCTCGTCGATCACACTCGCGCCTCTCCCGACCCTCGCGCACGTGGCGAATCTTGCTCGATCGGCACACGAGCGCGGACCGGACCAGAATTTCTCTCCGAGAAAGGCGGAGAAACGAAAGGATGAGCACGTGAGAAGCGCGTGAGCCGGCCCCGCCAAGTTGGAATTTCCCCAGTCTCGCGGGCACCTAATTTACTCCACACCCAAAAAGAAAAAGAAGGCTACCTTCTCGTCGTCTTCGTCTTTCTGAGGAATCAGACAGGGATGGGATTGGAAGACCAGACGTGGGAAGTCCTCTGCCTCTCTTTGCGTTGTTGATCCTTCCGCTCTCTCTCTCTCTCTCTCTCTCTCTCTCTCTCTCTCTCTCTAGCCGAAAACATGCGGAGTAGCAGAGACCATCATCGCCGTCTCCCGCCTCTTTTTGCGTTGTTGATCTTCTTGTACCTGCTGTCATCGCAGTCGGCCGTTCGCGCGTCGATCGGAGAAGGCGAGGGGACGCCTGGCGTGGTTGGGTACGGATACACAGTCGGGTCCGTGGCCGTCGACGCGTCCAGAACGGCGTTAACAGCCGGGCTCCGCCTCGTCAATGCGACCTCCGTATACGGGCCTGACGTCGAGAACCTCCGCCTCGTTGCCAGGTCCAGAGCAAAACTTCACTCTTATTTTAGTATTTTTGCTAGATTCATTTTTACAATCGACATATATGCGCAAAAAAAAAAAAAAAAAAAAAACGTTAGTTTATATATATATATATATATATATATATATATATATATATATATATATAGTTGAAATCATTCTATTGTACAAAATTTAATTAAACAATGAAAATAAATATTAGTAATAATACACGATAAAAATTCATAGTATAAATATGCTTAAAAAAAAGGAGAAAAATATTTCGATTTTTCAAATTATCCTAAGAAGGTTGTTGCTGGAAAGAAAATAATCAAATTTCGATATTGAAACACCTGCAAGATTAAATTAAAGTGATAGTTTATATATATGTTATATTTGCAAGATAAATAATTAAGTATATTTTAATGGGTAATTTTTGCTGACGTCATCACGGTTCTCCTTCCAGCTTCGAAGCGAGCGGACGTCTTCGAGTCCGTATCACAGACGCCGACCGCCGCCGATGGGAAGTCCCCGACGACCTCATCCCTCGCCGATCTCCCTCCTCCCCGCCGAACCCCGACTCCACCACCACCGCCGTCCCCCTCCAGATCCCACCGCCGCCTCTCTGCCGCCTCCTCCGACCTGGTCTTCGACCTCCGCAACGCCACCCCCTTCTCCTTTGCCGTCTCCCGCCGCTCCTCCGGCGACATCCTCTTCGACACCTCCACCTTCGACCCCTCGGCCTTCCTCGTCTTCAAGGACCAGTACCTCCAGCTCTCCTCCTCCCTCCCTCCCGACCGCTCCTCCCTCTACGGGATCGGAGAGCACACGAAGCCGTCACTCCGGCTCCAGCCCAACCAAACTCTTACTCTCTGGAACGCCGACACATTCAGCTTGACCCCGATGTCAACCTGCAGGGGTCGCATCCGTTTTACATGGACGTCAGGTCGTCCGTGGGTGGTGGTGGCGGAGGCAGAGGAGTTGGGGCGGGCACGAGCCACGGCGTTCTGTTGCTGAACAGCAATGGCATGGACGTCGTGTACACTGGCGATAGGATCACTTACAAGGTTATCGGTGGGGTGTTGGATTTGTATTTCTTCCAGGGGCCATCGCCAGAGGCAGTCATGGAGCAGTACACCGAGCTCATTGGCCGGCCGACCCCAATGCCATACTGGTCCTTCGGTATCTGGTTTTGATGAGTTTCTTTATTGTTGTTGCTTACGTTTTGATGAATTTGATTCCACCATTGTTCATCGGCTTCCAGCTTATTTTGCAATCCCTTTGAGATTTTGAGCTTGACTGTGTGGTGGTAGTATCTAACATAATGATTTTGAATTCGGTATGCTGGTTTTTATGTATTGCTTGATGCTGACATTTTGATGAATTTGATTCCAATGTTGTGCTTCGGCTTCTGTAGCTTATTCTGCAGTAAATATGAGATTTTGAGCATAACTATGCGGTGGTCGTATATAATATAAAGACGATAGAATTGAAGATTCTGAGTTCATTGCCCTTGAATTGCATTATGAGTTTATTCTCTCACGGAGATGACACTAGTCAGACTTTGCATGTTATGCTCAATAGGGAACAAATCTTAAAGGCGTGTTATTATCCATTGAAAACCACTGTTTCCCGATCCCCAGCTGATCCTACCACAGTGCTCACTGATGTTCAAGAAATGTGGTCGCTTTACTTGTATATATTGCTAGGCGTAGATCAGTTGTAAAGTTTGATTCACGGTAGATGGCTTCTTCTGCATGTGTTACTTAACTAGTTTGAAATGTTAGTTCTATTGATAAAGTATCATTGATTTACTTTCAAGGATTTCATCAATGCCGGTGGGGTTACAAGAATGTCTCAGACTTAGAGGGCGTGGTAGCTGGTTATGCAAAAGCTAATATTCCACTGGAAGTTATGTGGACCGACATTGATTATATGGATGCAAACAAGGACTTCACTCTTGACCCTATCAATTTTCCAGTGGAAAAGATGAAAGAATTTGTCAGCAGCCTTCACGAGAACGGTCAAAAGTATGTCCTGATACTTGATCCAGGTATGCTGGTGCCGAAATGCTTGTGGTCAAAACTTGGTCCTTTTATTTCTTACAAATTGCCATCTTAATAATACTTTCCTTTTCTTTTGAATGGGTGATCTTTAACAGGCATTAGTGTTAACGAGACATATGGGACCTACATCAGGGGGATGCAAGCCGACATCTTCATCAAGCGTGAGGGAGTGCCATATTTAGGTGTTGTTTGGCCAGGGCCAGTGTACTTCCCTGACTTTCTTCACCCATCTAGTGAGAGTTATTGGGGTGGGGAGATAAAGTGATTTCACGATGTTCTTCCATTTGATGGCCTATGGCTCGACATGAACGAGTTGTCCAACTTCAATGATTCTCTGCCTCTTCCTTCCAGTCTTGACAATCCTCCCTACAAAATGAACAATGCAGGAGTTCATCGGCCCATCAACAACAGAACTATCCCTACAACGTCACTTCATTTTGGAAATATTTCAGAATACAATGCTCATAACCTCTATGGACTCTTGGAAGCCAGAGCAACAAACAAGGCCTTAGTCAATGTTACTGGTAAAAGGCCATTCATTCTCTCGAGATCGACTTTTCTAAGCTCTGGCAAACACACTGCACACTGGACTGGAGACAATGCCGCCACATGGGATGACTTGGCTTACTCAGTTCCTACAATTTTAAATTTTGGGCTCTTCGGAATTCCAATGGTAGGAGCTGATATATGCGGTTTCTTCAGGGACACAACCGAAGAGCTCTGCAACCGATGGATTCAAGTAAATATCTTCCATGCCTTTTCTTAATTTATATTAACTGAAGTGCTATCCAACCGAGTAGCTTTAAGCCTTTCTTGATTTGTATTTAGACATAGGAGTTGATCAATTTTCTTCTCTTTTTTCTTAGGGGGGCGGGGAATTTTACTCCCTTTTAAAGGCATAAATAAACTACATAAATTTTCTTTAGGGTGAGGGGAAGTTTGGGTATCTTTTATGCTAGTAATTCATGTTATGTTGAATATGTCAAGTAGCGACAGAATAGAGGTGTAAATCATGTTTTTTTGTGGTACACCTTTAAGCATTTATTTTAGAGCATTTATTGATGCAGCTAGGGGCCTTTTATCCCTTTTCAAGGGACCACTCTGAAAAGTATGCTATTCATCAAGAGCTCTATCTCTGGGATTCTGTCGCTGCATCCGCCAGGAAGGTGCTCGGGCTTCGTTATCGCTTGCTCCCATACTTGTATACCTTGATGTATGAGGCATCTAGAAAGGGATGCCCATTGCCCGGCCCCCTGTTTTTCTCATTCCCTGAGGATAAGATGACTTACCATATCAATTCCCAGTTCTTAATTGGTAAGGGTGTGATGGTGACTCTGACAATAACGGTGCCAATACAGTGGATGCTTATATCCCAAGTGGAAACTGGTTCGATCTCTTCAATTACTCAAATTCAGTGAGTACAACTTCAGGAATGAATGTGATGCTCAATGCACCACCCGATCATCCTCATGTGCATGTAAGGGAAGGTAATATATTGGCCATGCAAGGAGAGGCCATGACTACGGAAGCAGCTCGGAGAACACCATTCGAGCTGTTAGTTGTGGTTGATGAGAATGGGAATAGCTCAGGACAAGTGTTCTTGGACGATGGAGAGGATGTTGAAATGGGAGGGAAGGAAATAAGTGGACTTTGGTGAAGTTTTATTGTGAGAAAACAGGGAATGATGTTGTTGTCAGATCAGAAGTTGTTAATGGGGAATTTGCTCTAATTGAGAAGTGGGCAATTGACAAGGTGACCATTCTAGGATTGAAAAAAGGAATTAGGATGACGAAACTGAGAGGGCATGAGTTATACAATGAAGTAGAAGCAAGCTCCGTGCAGAGAACAGTGACAATAGCGGGAAAATCGAGTGGTGGTGAAGAGTTTGTGATTGTTGAAGTCTCACGATTATCACTTCCTTTAGGAAAGACATTCAAGTTGGAAGTTAAATTGCACCAATCCTAAGATGAAACATTATTAGAAGAAACCGGTCAAAATGAAGAACGAAAGCAAGTCTTTAATAAGTTTGTGTTTCTAAAAGGATAAAGCCCCCCAGTATCTAGCCACTACTTGCCATCACTGGCTCTTTCTTTTCATCATTTTGATGGGATTGTGCGGATTGTGAACTGCTTAAGATCCCTAGATAAAATTTCCTCATTTTTATTTTCTCTTTTAAAGAATATTTTGAAAAAAAGAAAGAAATTGGGTATTCTTAGAAAATCATGTAAAGAAACTCTAAAATCATGACAAATTGTTCAATTAGTCCCAAACTTGCTATGCGGATGTTAATTTTATTGTAACTTTTTCAATTTTTTCAATTTAATCTTAAAATCATTGCATGAGATTCTGGTGTGGTCCATCAGAGAATTATCATAAAAGGCCTAAATCAATAGCCAGTGTATCAATTCTATCAAGAATTTTCTATTTTTGCCAATTCAATCTTAATTTTTGTTTTTGTTTACAATTGTGCTAATTTAATCCATATCATATATTTTGGCTAGCCGACGTCGGTGTGGATACCCGCCGGCCAATTGACATTAACATGGATAATTTTTAATAATATTTTTAAACTTTAAAAAAGAAATTCCTTTTCTTTTCCCTTTCTTTTTTTTTCTTTTCTTCCTTCTTTACCTTTTCTCCACGGCTTGCTAGTGAGCCTCTAACGAGGGTTAGGAAGCCCTCACCAACTGCGACGGAGTCGCCGCTCTCACCCGATTTGGGCAAAATCGCCTCACCTACAGCCCCTAGGTCTTACTATGCAGAAAAATAGAAAAAGAAGGAAGAAAGTGATAAGGATAAAGATAAAGATAAAGATTATAAAATTAATTAAAAATCGAAAAATAAAATAAATTATTATTACAAATTGTCCACATTAGTGTTGGTGATTTAAAATTTGCAGGATGGACTGAATTAACATACTTACAAAAATTTAGGATTGAATTACAAATTACAATAGGCTTAGGATTTTTTTTTGTAATTTTTCATGGTCCATTTGGCCAACTTTCGCCAATGTGGTAGTGGGGCTGCCAATGACTAGACCATCACGCTAGTAATTTCTTCCGAAAATTAATCGAAAGGATTATAGTGGAGTTTCGCTCAAATGTTCAAGACTAAATTGATAAATTAAAAAATTTATAAATGAAATGGTACCCGTAAAACAAGTTTAGGATCAATTGAGTAATTTTCTTTCCAGATAAGACTTAAATGACGTTGGTTATCTTTAATACATAATATATGTTTGTACAAATCTTTGGAATTAATGTGAACTAGTTCGCTAAGAATAATCGAAATAACTTTTCTAAGCCATCTAATTTTCTTAGAGCAGAGACCAACATTCGATACGAAGTTTCCCCACAACAGAAACGAGTCCTAACAATTAATGTCATGCTGCCTTGTGCATATTACTAAAATAGGACGAATTCCCATGAATTATCTAAAACATTTCGCCGGTTACATTAGTGAGTCAAAGCTATAGTCAGAAAAGTTTACAGTTATCCACGTTTTTACTAAAAGTAATCCTTATGTCTATATGAATCTGAATTGAAACTGTCTATGCGATTGGTGCTAGGGGGTTTGCAAGAGAGTAGGTGCAAGCTATGGATCCGACATGGCTAGATAGGTAGGGCTGCATTTGGTTGTCCAGATTTGAGTCCGAATAGAATTATCTTGTCCCGTGCATGGCGACGACCTCTAGACTGAATA